>NC_134483.1:278668319-278968319 GCF_040206685.1 Ascaphus truei
CAGGGAGAGGGAGAGTGAGAGTGTCAGTGTCAGGGAGAGTGTCAGGGAGAGTGAGAGTGTCAGGGAGAGGGAGAGTCAGAGAGAGTGAGTCTCTGTGTGAGTGTGTGTCCCTGTGTGAGTGTGTGTCTCTGTGTGAGTGTGTGTCTCTGTGTGAGTGTGTGTGTCTGTGTGAGTGTGTGTCTCTGTGTGAGTGTGTGTCTCGAGAGTGGGACAGAGAGGGAGAGTGGGACAGAGAGGGAGAGTGGAACAGAGAGGGAGAGTCAGGGAGAGGGAGAGTGGGACAGAGAGAGAGAGTCAAGAGGGAGAGAGTGTCAGGCAGAGTGAGAGTGTCAGGGAGAGGGAGAGTGTCAGTGTCAGGGAGAGTGTCAGTGTCAGGAAGAGTGTCAGTGTCAGGGAGAGTGTCAGGGAGAGTGAGAGTGTCGGGGAGAGTGAGAGTGTCGGGGAGAGTGAGAGTTTCAGGGAGAGTGTCAGTGTCAGGGAGAGTGTCAGGGAGAGTGAGAGTGGGACAGAGAGAGAGAGTCAAGAGGGAGAGAGTGTCAGGGAGAGGGAGAGTGTCAGGGAGAGGGAGAGTGTCAGTGTCAGGGAGAGTGTCAGTGTCAGGAAGAGTGTCAGTGTCAGGGAGAGTGTCAGGGAGAGTGAGAGTGTCGGGGAGAGTGAGAGTGTCGGGGAGAGTGAGAGTGTCAGGGAGAGTGTCAGTGTCAGGGAGAGTGTCAGGGAGAGTGAGAGTGTTGGGGAGAGTGAGAGTGTCAGGAGAGTGTCAGTGTCAGGGAGAGTGTGAGTGTCAGGTAGAGGGAGAGTGTCAGTGTCAGGGAGAGTGTCAGGGAGAGGGAGAGTGTCAGGGAGAGGGAGAGTGTCAGGGAGAGTGAGAGTGTCAGGGAGAGGGATAGTGAGAGTGTCAGGGAGAGGGAGAGTGTCAGTGTCAGGGAGAGTGTCAGGGAGAGTGAGAGTGTCAGGGAGAGTGAGAGTGTCAGGGAGAGTCAGAGTGTCAGAGAGAGGGAGAGTCAGAGAGAGTGAGTCCAGAGAGAGTGAGTTCAGAGAGAGTGAGAGAATCAGAGATGCCAAGTGTCAGGAAGAAAACATTAATTTTATCGTTCTTTTTTTTTAATACTGTACATTTCTATGAAAATTGAAGTTTTTGTTTTTTTGCGGCCCACCTAAACTTAAACCTTGTTTATTTGGCCCGTGTTAGCCTTTGAGTTTGACATGCTTGGTGTACATCTATCTCATTTTATAGTTATTTCGGTATATTTATATAACTACAGTATATAATACAGTATATCTATTGTTCCCGATTGGGAACTGAAGCACTTTTTGTCTCAGTGACAATGGTGTTCATCCCTCGCTGATTATATCAGAATCTTCTCCTATTTCTTGATGACATGTGCTGATTGTTTGTTTATTCATTACTGTCACCATTTATATACTATCTGTACAATGGTGTACATCTCTAGGTAATTATAGGCTTTAGTCATGTTGCTATGATACATTTTCACTAAGTTTATAGTATATTATACATTCAGGTAATTATACTGAGTATGTTTTAATCATATAACATTAAGAATTGATCTCAGTACGGTATTTCTTTTGAGTTTTTTTTACCCCTATGTCTGATATATGGAGAGATATTTATATATATATTATTGATGTTTATGCAGTTAATAGTTGATACATCTGTTGGATTAATTCTTTATATATAGAGTGGGAGTCTTGCTGAGGAGGGGCCCTACCTTTTTTCACCTGACATGGAGTTTTGACCTACCTTTCTGCCTGTGAGATCCATACACTGAGTGGTGACGTATTTTTCACCTTGTTACTATTATAACTTGTGTATCCACATCATGCAACATTTGTACAGCTTATATGGTGATTTTTTATGTGGTCACAAGATTCCAGTGTAGGTTGATTATCATAAAGGTGTGCTCAGAAAGAGCCTCCTGTGTCCTGTGCATGTCTTGCTCTGGATCTATCTTTAAACCCTTGCCTCCAGGTCCACATTGTCTAGGTAGTGTTGAGCCCCCCTCACCTTTTAACTTTATCCCCTGTTTTACCCACTTTAATAAAATTTATTTTGTTATACTTTAATCTATGTCCGTGTGCTTTTTAGAAGGTTGCTTTCCTTTTGTTGCTTTCACATATATATATATATATATATATATATATATATATATATATCTTTATCAACCAATTATGTTCCCTATTATTCTCAATATTTATTAGGATATAAGATTATGTTTATAGTTTTTGTATATTTATTCAGTTGTGGTTTGTTTTTAACATTTTTTCCATTGTGTTTTTCATGTTAAGTGAGGTATTGATACCTTTATCTATATGATTACACGGGTTTTTACTCTTCTTTATGATATTTTTGGGGATATCCAAGCTGCTGTATATGTGTGACGACTCAGGAGATTCCTTCCTCTCCTTGTCCCTCTCTCCCATCTCCTGTCACCCTTCCTATCCCTTCTCACTCCTCTTCTTCACCTTCTACCTCTCTCCCCTTACCACAGCGCGTCCCCTGCAGGTCCCGCATACCCACGTGTCCCCTTAACCCTCGCCTTGATCCTCCCCGCTCCATCTCACCCGCGGTAGCTCCGTTACCTTCTCCCGTGGTGCCATCCCGTTGCCTCCTCCTCGCGTGGTGCCCGCGGCGTGGCGCTCCGCGCCCCTGGTGACACGTCCAGTATGTGCGTTCCCTCAGCCCACGGAGGACGCGCGTGCATGCTCATCCCTGCCCTTGCTGGCCATCGCACGGGCACAGGCCTCGCGTTCGTTCCCCTCCTCTTGGCTCCGTCCTCCTCTTGCGGTCTTCCCCTGCTCCATGCGGGCCGCGTTAGTGTTGCAAACTGTGCGCGCGCACCCCCAGCTTACAGGGGGCGCGCGCACAGATGCTTCTTATCTGCTTTCCCCTATCTCCACATCCCAAGCCGTACAGGCCATTTCCCAGACTGCCCCTGCTGTCTCCTCCTCTTCTTCCCCTGACCTATCTCCAGCTTCTCCCACTTCTCTCTCTACTCCTCCCCTCTCTGTCATTAGTGCACCTTCCTTCATAATCCCTGTCTGTCCACCTCTTTCTCGCTCTGCATAGTTCCTGTTTCCCTGTGTGTACCTGACCTATGCTGTGCTCTCTCTGTGCTCCTGCTATTACCTGTTCCTGTGTTACTTTGGATTCCCCTGGCTTTAACCCCTGCTGATCCTGGACTACTCTGTTCTCTGGTATCCCTTGAACTCTGCTACACGTACGACTTTGCTGACCTCTGGCTTCCACGGACCTGGCTTGCCCCCCTAACGACTCTACCCTCTGGATCCCTGGACATTAGCTAACGGACACGACTATTCTCACGGACACTCCCAAGCGTTGCAAGTATACTCTAACAACTCTTCCAACAGGCCCAGCAACGCTATACCACACTCCGGGCTTGCTCCCACTGCTGTGGGTGTGTGGTATCATACCGTTCCCCCTCAGTACTGGGGTCTAGCTTGGTCTGCGGGCATACAGGCGTGACATTATGCAGAGCCCAACAAACGCAGACCCCCCTGAGGTGGGTACAAGTATTACCATTGAGGCCTTACGCTTTGCTAGCGAACAGCTGTCCACGGTGTCCCAGCAATTAGCCACCTTCACCCGTCAGGAGGGTTCCATGGCTTCTGCGCCAGCCATGGCCAATACCTACACCGGCCCTGGGCCCCGGATTCCCTCTCCAAATCGTTATGATGGGAACTCCGTCAACTGCCGCGGTTTTCTAAACCAGTGTGAGGTGCAGTTTGAGATGTCTCCCTCCCTGTTTCCTATTGGCCGTGCTAAGATTGCGTACATTTAAGCCCTACTCACTGGAGACGCCCTTGCCTGGGCCTCTCCTCTATGGGAACGTGGTAGCGAAATAACGCAAGATTAAACTTTATTCAGACGTGAATTCCAACTTGTGTTTGATACCCCTGCACGGCACGAGACAGCTGCCTTCTCCCTCTTCCATGTTTCACAGGGTCGAAATTCAGCTGCCAAATACGCCATAGCGTTCCGTACGCTGGCCGCTGAAGTCCAATGGAATGATGAGGCGCTCGCAGCTGCATACTGGCACGGACTCTCAGATACATTGAAAGATGATCTGGCCACTCACGCCCGGCCTAGGTCCCTGGAGGAACTCAGCACCCTAAGCGTACGCATGGATCAGCGCACGCAAGAGCGACGACACGAGAGGCAGTGTTCCCGTTCTTCTTCCTCTGTTTTTTCTCACAGGTCAGTCGCTACTCCTCTCCTGGCCCTGGAGGCCTCGGAATCTATGCAGGTTGTCAGTCAACAACTCCAGGCAACCGAGAGAGAGCGGCGGTGCCAGAACCGGCTGTGTTTCTACTGTGCTTCCTCGGAACATCGTCTCCAGAATTGTCCCTTGAAGCCGGGAAACGGGCACACCCAGTAAAGGTAGAGGGGCTTCTACTGGGTACTGTCTCTCCTAACCCCTCTCCTTCCAAAGCTCTCCCAAAGAAGCTGATGCTACCAGCCACACTGGAGGGTCCCAACCTTGTCGTAAAGGTCGAAGCGTTCATAGATTCCGGATCGGGCGGTAATTTCCTGGACCAGCAGTTTGCAGTGGAGAAACAAATCCCCATGGTCAGAAGGAAGAGCCCAATTGGCCTTGAGGCCATCGACGGACGACCACTCCAGCCGGCTTTCATCATCTGGGAGTCTATTCCTCTTACCTTGACCTTGGCTGATGGTCATATGGAGGTAATTGTCTTTGATGTTTTCCAGTCCCCTTCAGTACAAATTATATTAGGATTGCCTTGGCTTCAACTTCACAATCCGCACATTGATTGGTCCGTTACCCGGCCCATCCAGTGGCCCTCGTCCGCAGATACCACGCCAGCGGATTCTTCTGTGGTTGTGCTTGCTGGACTGGACTCCGTACCTGCCGATCGCTCATCTCTGCCTGTCATGTACCATGACTACTTGGACGTATTCAACAAGGTACAAGCAGAGGTCCTTCCTCCTCATCGCCCGTACGACTGCCCGGTCGACCTCATCCCTGGGACTGTTCTGCCGAAGTCTAAGTCTTACCCACTCTCCATCCTGGAGACCGAGGCCATGACTACTTATATTCAAGAAAATCTGGAAAAAGGCTTCATCCATAATTCCAACTCTCCTGCTGGTGCAGGGTTTTTTTTTGTGAAGAAGAAGGATGGATCCCTAAGGCCTTGTATAGATTTCCGCGGACTCAATAAGATCAAGGTGAAAAACAGATATCCGCTCCCGCTCATTTCTGAACTGTTCGATCGTCTCCAAGGGGCTTCTATTTTTTCAAAACTGGATTTAAGGGGTGCCTATAATCTCATTCACATAAGGGAGGGAGACGAGTGGAAAACTGCATTTAACACACGTTCTGGACACTATGAATACCTTGTTATGCTCTTTGGGTTGTGTAACGCCCCAGCCGTGTTTCAGGAATTTACGAACGACATCTTCTGTGACGTTTTGGGAACCTTTGTCATTGTCTATCTAGACGACATCCTTATTTTTTTTTAAATCTGGAGGAACATATTCAACATACCAAACGTGTGCTCTCCAGGCTGCGTTCTAACCGCCTTTACGCCAAGATGGAAAAATGTTTGTTTCACCAGGCATCCACGGCCTTCCTTGGCTATATCATCTCCAGCCAAGGTTTCTCCATGGATCCAGAGAAACTGAAGGCGGTCCTCGATTGGCCACTCCCTAATTCGCTCAAAGCGGTGCAACGTTTCCTGGTCTTCGCTAATTATTACAGGAAGTTTATCAAAAAAAATTCTTCCATTGCTCTCCCCATCACCGCCTTCACCAAAAAGGGCGCCGACGTCACATCCTGGTCACCAGACGCCATCACAGCTTTTGAGACTCTCAAGAAGGTGTTTGTGTCTGCTCCCATCTTGCGTCATCCAGACTCCTCCCTCCCCTTTACTTTGGAGGTTGACGCCTCAGACGTAGGAGCTGGCGCAGTCCTGTCCCAGAGAACTTCTCCCCAAGAGAAAATCCATCCTTGTGGGGTTTTTTCACGAAAATTTTCAGCAGCAGAAAAGAATTATGATGTCGTAAACGTGAACTTTTGGCCATTAAGTTGGCTCTCCAGGAATGGAGACATCTTTTAGAGGGTTCCAAGGAACCAATCGCCATTCTCACGGACCACAAAAACCTGTTATATATTGAGGGTGCTCGCCGCTTGGGCTCCCGCCAGGCTCGCTGGTCACTCTTCTTTTCCCGCTTCAACTACACCATCTCTTATATCCTTGGTACCAAAAATGTTAAAGCGGATGCCCTTTCTCATCAGTTTGCCTCGGAGACCGAGGCTAAAGAAATCTCTTAACCTATTCTCCCGGCCAAGTGCATAATCTCGGCTAACAACTTCGATATATTGGACGAAATCCACAAGGCACAAGCACATGTCCCCAGCAGGTTCAGGGTACCAAAAGGACGTTTCTACGCGGCCCCACGTTTCCGCCATAAAATCTTACTTTGGGGTCATTCCTCCAGAGCAGTTGGTCATCCAGGCTTCAAGAGGACAGCTGATCTCATTAAACGGACTTTCTGGTGGCCCAAGATGAATCAGGATATCCTCAATTTTACGTCTGCCTGTCCGGTTTGTGCCCAGAGTAAAACTCTCCATCATAAACCGTCTGGACTACTGCTACCCCTTCCCATCCCGGAACAACCATGGAAACACATTTCAATGGACTTTATCGTTGAATTGCCAGTGTCCAAAGGGATGAACACTATCTTGGTTATAGTTGATAGATTTTCTAAGCAGGCTCATTTCGTGCCCCTCAAGGGTCTTCCCAACTCGGCTACATTGGCGGATGTATTCTCCAAGGAAATCTTCAGGCTGCACGGAGTTCCTATTTCTATCATCTCAGACCGGGGATTTCAGTTCATCTCGAAATTCAGGCAAGCTTTCTCTCAAAGATTGGGTATCTCCCTCTTGTTCTCCTCAGGATATCAACCACAAACCCACGGCCAAACTGAAAGAATGAACCAAACTCTCGAACAGTATCTGAGATGCTTCATTTCCAACTCACAAGATAACTGGGTGGATCTTCTACCATGGGCCGAATTCGCCAACAACTCCTTAAAGAACGAGTCCACTCAGGAGTCTCCTTTTTTTATCAACTGTGGCTTTCACCCCAGTTGCCTCCATCCCTCACCTTCTCCTTCTGGAGTTCCTGCAGCCGACTCTCATATCACCAACTTGCAAGAATCCTGGAAGAAGATTCTCAAGTCCTTACGATCGACGGTAGCCAAGCAAAAGACCAAGGCTGATCGCCACCATCAGAGAGGAACTTCTTTCAAACCCGGTGATCTAGTCTGGCTCTCATCTAAGAACATTAGGCTCAAGTCTCCTTCACCCAAACTGTCCCTTAGATTCTTGGGACCTTTTAAGATCATGGAGAAGGTCAACCATGTGGCCTATTGCCTCGAGCTTCCCCCCTCTATGAAAGTCTTTTCGGTCTTTCATGTGTCCCTCTTCAAAAAGTTTGTGTCCAGCCCTCACTTCCAGGATCCCTCGCGGAAACCTAATCCAGTGTCCACCATGGGTCAACAGGAGTATGAAATACAGTCCCTTATCGACTCTCATATTTCAAAAAGAAAACTTCAGTTTTTGGTACATTGGAAGGGCGATGGTCCTGAGGAACGTTCCTGGGTACCGGCACATCACGTCCACGCCCCAAGGTTGCTTTCCCAGTTTCACCAGAAATTCCCCCTTAAACCATGGTTGGATCACTCGGAGATTGATCCTCAAGGGGGGGATACTGTGACGACTCAGGAGATTCCTTCCTCTCCTTGTCCCTCTCTCCCATCTCCTGTCACCCTTCCTATCCCTTCTCACTCCTCTCCTTCACCTTCTACCTCTCTCCCCTTACCACAGCGCATCCCCCGCAGGTCCCGCATACCCATGCGTCAACTTAACCCTCGCCTTGATCCTCCCCGCTCAATCTCCCCCACGTTAGCTCCGTTACCTTCTCCCGTGGTGCCATCCATCCCGTTGCCTCCTCCTCGCGTGGTGCCCACGGCGCAGCGTTCCGTGCGCCTGGTGACACGTCAGGTACGTGTGTGCCCTCAGCCCACGGAGGACGCGCGTGCATGCTCCTCCCTGCCCTTGCTGGCCATCGCGCGGGCACAGGCCTCGCGTGCGTTCCCCTCCTCTTGGCTCCGTCCTCCTCCTGCGGTCTTCCCCTGCTCCGTGCAGGCCGTGTCAGTGTTGCAAACTGTGCGCGTACACCCCCAGCTTACAGGGGGCGCGGGCACAGACGCATCTTATCTGCTTTCCCCTGTCTCCGCCTCCCAAGCCGTACAGGCCATTTCCCAGACTGCCCCTGCTGTCTCCTCCTCTTCTTCCCCTGACCTATCTCCAGCTTCTCACTCAGAAGCATGGGTGAAGAGCTCCCAGGCATTTGGTAAGGAATCAGCTTTATTCTTTCTTTATTTGGTATATTTTGCTGTGGATCTGTGGGAGAGTATACTTGGAGTATACTGTGAGTTTTGCAGAGGTTTTTGGGTGTATATTCAGGTTTAAAAAACATTGTTTTTTTTTCACCCAGAGGCTGCAGTGGTTTAACCCAGCAAAGCTACACTGTGGCTGGCTGGAAACTGCAGTCTCAACCCCTCTCATCTCACCTACCCCTGGTTGTTTATTTTCTTCAATTTTCACCTTATTTTTAAGCCTGATTTATTTTTGTCATTTGCATTTTTGGGAGCTCTGTGTCTTACTTTAAAACCTTCAATATTGTGGTGTGGTTTCTTGTAAGAGAGAGAGTTAAATAATAAGGGGAGAAAGAGAAGATTACAGCAGGTTTTTAAAAAGCTGTTTTTCTTCCCCTCCCTGTGCAGAGATAGTTAATTGGTTCTTAAAGGGACAGTTTTCCTCTCTGCATCTCTCTCCCTAAGCACTATTTCCTCCCCTTATTTAGAGGCTTATTTTATCATGCCTGGGGGGAATAGGACTAGTGCAGCAACGGGGGCCACACCTGGACATCGGACTCCAAAAACTGGGGCCCCTAGGATCAATAACCACAGCCCGAGGCCTGGTACATCCAGTGCCCTGGCCACACCTCCCCCGGCTCCTGTTGTCAGTTTAACCCCTGCAGTCCCAGTTCCAAAATGGGCACAGGTGGCAGCTGCAGGCGTTGACCCCAGCAACAACAACGCTGGGGCCACGCCCGATGTGAGCAGGAAGCTTGGTGTGAGGTGCCCAATGTCACCTGGCCTTAACATGGATATCTATGTGAGGGCTGTGGCAGATGTTGTGGGTCCCTCTGCTGTGGTGGCGGCCAGCAAGATGTATGGGAGGGGCATTTTCTTCCTCCGTACATTGGCTGCCACCCACACCCTTGTGCAGAAAGGCATCAGTGTAGGGGGGACCTACATCCCCATAGAACCCATGGAGGGGTTAGGCACAAAAATCATCCTGTCCAATGTGCCCCCCTTCATCCCAGACAGCCTCATGCGCCCACGCCTGCAAGCCCTGGG
This sequence comes from Ascaphus truei, assembly GCF_040206685.1. Taxonomy (NCBI): domain Eukaryota; kingdom Metazoa; phylum Chordata; class Amphibia; order Anura; family Ascaphidae; genus Ascaphus; species Ascaphus truei. Next base: position 278,677,807 of record NC_134483.1, read on the forward strand.
AGATATTAAATCTCCCATAAAAACAATTTCGCTGGGCTGCAGGGATAGAGCGCTGAGGCACATGCTCTCTTTTAGGCGGCAGGTACAAGTGCTGCTGCCGGGGAGCACAGAATCTGTGGAGGGTTCTTTTGGGGTGCCCTACGAGGGCATAACATACACCGTGTACTATGGCACGGAGGGTGTAAGGTGCTATTTGTGCAAGGAGCTGGGGCATACTTGCAGGAGTTGCCCCAAAGGGAACAGAGGACTTATCCCAACTCCTGCACCTGCCCCTCCCTCTTCCAAGACACCCGGTACCGCTGTACCTACCACAGCGGGGCCCTCGAGGGCCCAGGTCCCCCCTGGGACCACAAGAGATGTCGCTGTCTCATCTGGAACAGGGACTTCTGCACCTCTCCCTGGAGAGCGGAGGGAAGGAGAGGGGGTTGCCATGGAGCGGCCACCCTCTGTTATTGCTGTCTCCCCCTGGGAGGAAACACCCTGTGCCACTGCGCCCACCGCGGTGGAGCCCATGCCCCCCATGGGACCGCAGGAGATGTCGCTGCCCCATCTCGGACAGTGACGTCTACACCTCTCCCCCAAAGAAAGAGGGAGAAGGAAAAGCCCTTGAGGGCCCAGGCCCCCCTTGGGACCGCAGAAGATGTCACTGCCCCAACTCAAACAGTGACATCTGAACCTCTCCCCCACAAAAAGAGGGAGAAGAAAAAGTCACCCCACAACAGTCACCCTCTGTTGTCGCTTTCCCACCCCAAGAACACCTTACCCCCAACGTAAGCACCGTGCAGGGTGCGGGGGAGCTGGAGGAAGCTCCTGATATGGAGGTAGAGGCACCCTCTCCTGGGGAATCACCCCCCAGGAAGAAGCCTTTTAAAACAAAAAACAAGAGGGTGATTGAGGAGGTCGAGGAGGGTGAACCATATTACGTTCACCCTTGATGTCTCTGAAGTGGACTGAAACATCAGTTCCACACAAGGTGGCTCCATCCGGCCCACTGGTTAGGATTAGCCAGTGTGAGCCGGATCTCATAATTTTATAACCCCCCACCCTCGAAGATCTAGAGGGAATGCAGGAGGAGGTACCCGACGTCTCTGGGGTGGAAGGCCAAAGTGAACAACAACATAAGGCCTTGCCCCTAGATATAAACGTTGGGGAAAAGTCCAACACCCCTCCCAGTTGGAGAACATCCCCCGGGGACCTGTGTTTCGATGAATCTGCCGCGCCGGACGCAGTTGTCTTCGGGGACTCGGAGGTCGGCCAGGATCCCCCTCCGGCTGTGCCGCCTTCGGGTGGCACAACTGAGGCTGAGCCCCGGTTTGTGTCACCGGAAGAAGGGGATGGGCTAGGGTTGACCCCCGTGGTTGGGGGTTTGGAGGGTGGAGCGGGGGAGGCAGGTGTGGGTGAGGGTGTTTTAGCGAGCACTTCCTTTTGCATCTGGGAGATGCCAGATGTGAGCTCTCCTGGTGAGGAGTTTTGGTCGGGCACTTTGTTGGAGGCGACTGCTGGGCTGGACCCTCCCTATGAGGTACTTGCTAAAAAGTGCCCTCCCACAATTAATGCGAATGCCCGTGGCATCCCGTTTGTTCGCATGGTGGTAGAGGAGACCAGGAGGGCACTGTGTGCCTCGTTGGCCCCCCGAGGACACTAGGGAGACCGCTACCTCTGCCATACCGCCACCAGCTACCCCTGAACATCCCACCTCAGGGTTGGATGTGGAGGATATAGTGGACCCCCTCGTGGAAAAACCGAGGAGGGGACCCACTCTAAGGCTGAGAAAGGACCCCACAGGGAAGGGCGGGGGTCTTCAGTTTTTCAGTCAAGAGGAGCTCGGGGAGTTGGGGCTCAGTGAGGAGTCCTCTGGCACCGCGGATGCGGTGGACTCTTTGACCCCCATTATCCCTGCCCAGGAGCTAGATGGTTTCCTGGAGGATACCCTCTGCAAACACGGAACAACGAAAGTGCAGTTGGCCCTTGGAAGGTGGAAGGATGCCTCAGTCATTCTCCACTCTCTCTTAGTATACATCAGGGCTAACCATAAGGCGAAAATCTCTTGTCCTATCCATCTTCGTGTCCTGAAATTTCATAAATTGATGCGAGACCACATAAAGGCTTCTCGGGGTGTAGCACCCTGAGCGCCTGTGGAAAGCAAAACTCTTGACTACCAATGGCTTTGAGCATCGGTACGCTTAACGTGAATGGCTGTAAGGACGAGTTTCGCAGGTTCCAGGTACTCTCCTTTTTACAGAAGGGAAAGTATTCTGTGAACTTCCTGCAGGAAACCCATACCACTCCAGAGGCTGAAGCCAGCTGGCATTTGAAGGGGCGAGGCAAGGTCTTTTTCAGCCACCTCACTTCGTCATCTAGTAGGGTGGTGACCCTGTTCTCTGAGTCCTTTCAACCAGAGCTGCTGCTTGCCAAAGCTGTTGTTCCAAGTCGCCTGTTGCATCTCAGGGTCCGGCATGAGGACTACACGTTTAATTTCATGAACGTGTATGCTCCTGCCACCGGACCCCTGAGAATGCAGTTCTTCGTCAGAATGTCTGAATACCTGGAGACAGTCGACGCGGACGAATACGTGGTGCTCGGGGGTGATTTTAACTGTACCCTCGAGGCTCGGAAAGACCAGAATGGTCCGGAGCCACACCCGTGTTCTGCATCGGCCTTGCGGGAGGTCATCACCCACTACTTCTTGGTAGACGTCTGGCGAGAACAACATCCTGAGGCATCCACTGAGTTCACCCATGTTAGGGTGTTTAGGGGTGAACGGATGTCCTGGTCCCGAATCGACAGGTTGTGTATTTCCAGCCACAGCCTGTCAAGAGCCCAGTCCAGTGCCATTAGGCTGGCGCCATTTTCGGACCACAATTGTGCGTCCGTGACGGTGACGCTGCTACCTGCAGCACCCTCGGCCGCATATTGGCACTTCAACAATACGTTGTTGGAGGACAAGGGGTTTGCGATGTCGGTCCGAGACTTTTGGATGGCCTTGAGAGGTTGCAGGTCAGACTTTGCCACGTTAGAGCAGTGGTGGGACGTGGGCAAGGTTCATCTGCACCTCGTATGTCAGGAGTACACCACAGGTGCCAGCGGGCAGCGCAATGCTGAGATCGAGGCCCTCAGGGAGGAGGTGCTCGATCTTGAGAAGCGGCTGTCTGTGGCAGGAGACCAATACCTGCAGAGTATTTACGTGGAGAGGAAGTGCGCTCTCCGGGACTTGGAAGATCGGAGAGCTCGGGGGGTGAATGTGCGATCCTGCATCCACTTCCTTCGGGAGATGGATCACGGGTCACGCCTCTTCTACGCACTGGAGAAAAAGAGGGGAAACCGTAGGCATATCACCTGATTGTTGGCAGAGGATGGTACCCCTCTGACTGACCCAGAGAGCATCCGGGACAGAACCCGGAGATTCTATGTAAATCTTTTCTCTCCGGAGTCCATCCAGCCAGATAAATGCAGGGTCTTATCGGAGGGGCTTCCCATGGTCGGTGAGGATGGAAGGGAGCGGCTTGAGTTACCATTGACTCTGGCCGAACTCTCTGAAGCCCTCAATCTCATGTCCCACGGAAAAACGCCGGGGCTAGACGGGCTGACTGTGGAGTTCTTCCGGTTTTTCTGGGAGATGCTGGGACCTGATTCCACCAAGGTCTTAGTGGAAGCCCTGGAGACCGGTGAGATGCCCCTTTTGTGTCGGCGGGCAATACTGTCTCTGCTGCCGAAGAGGGGAGATCTCCGCCAGATCTCTAACTGGCGACCGGTCTCACTGCTCAGCATGGACTATAAGATCGTAGCCAAAGCGCTTTCGCTGAGGCTCAAGTCCGTGCTGGCAGAGGTGATTCACCCCGACCAGTCCTATACTGTCCCGGGCAGGAGTATTCATGACAACATCTTTCTGGTCCGGGACCTGATGCACTACGCACAGAGGACTGGTCTATCACTCGCCTTCCTGTCCCTGGATCAAGAGAAGGCGTTTGACAGAGTGGATCACCGTTACCTTATGCAGACCCTGCAGGCGTTTGGCTTCGGCCCACAATTTGTGTGCTTTCTCCAGATGCTATACCCCTCTGCAGAGTGTCTGGTGAAGATCAACTGGTCCCTATCGGCACCTTTTGTGTTTGGTCGGGGAGTACGTCAAGGGTGCCACCTCTCTGGGCAACTGTACGCACTGGCCATAGAGCCCTTCCTCTGCCTACTGAGGAGGAGGCTCACCATGCTGGTGCTGCGGGAGCCTGACATGCGGGTAGTCCTGTCGGCTTATGCCGATGACGTGCTCCTCGTAGCCCAGGACCTAGATGATCTAGAGCGGGCACAAGACAAGAGGTCTACACCGCGGCCTCTTCTGCTCGGATCAACTGGTCCAAGTGCTCCGGCATTCTGGTGGGTCCCTTACAGGTGGACTCCTTGCACCCCGCGTTTCGGAATGTCTCATGGGAGAGCGATACTCTCAAGTATCTGGGAGTTTACCTGTCTGCTGCGGATAACCCGGCCCCGGAAATCTTCAGTGATCTTGAGAACGGGTCATTGCTCATCTGGGGTCATGGGTGTATCTGTCGAGAATGCTTTCCCTCAGGGGAAGAACCCTGGTGATTAACCAGCTGGTGGCCAGTCAGATATGGCACCAGCTGATAGCCATGGGTCCAACCCCCGAATTTATCAACAAGATCCAGAGGAAGTTGATGGATTTTCTCTGGATGGGGAAGCATTGGGTCTCTGCGGGAGTTGCGTGTCTCCCCTTGGAGGGGGTGGACAGGGAGTGGTGTGTGTCCGCTCCCAGTTACACACTTTCCGCCTCCAATACCTGCAGAAACTTATTCGCTGATCCGTCTCCACAGTGGTGCCAGCTGGCGACCAGTTTCTTTCGCCAGCTGCGCAATATGAGGTATGACCGGCAACTGTTTATCATCAGGCCCGAGGGTTTAGGTAGAGACCTCTCGGTGCTGCCGGCATACTACCGGGACTTACTTAAGGCCTGGAAACTGGTCTCCGCGACCAGGAAGGAACAGGCGGTGGGGGTTAATTTCCTCGCCGAGCCCCTGCTGTATAATCCGGCAGTGGGGGCTCAGATGTTGGATTCACCCTCTATTTGCCGCCGGCTAATCCTGGCGCAGGTGACCAGAGTTGGGAATCTCCTGGACTTTGAGCGGCGAGACTGGGTTAGGGCAGAGGTGCTCGCGCCCCATATGGGTCTGCGTACTGCCCGCATCCCTCATCGTTTGATCCGGGAGATTAAAGATGCCATCCACCCCGACTCACGTACCTTCATTGAGGGAGTATTGCAGACCGGAGAGCCTTGTCAACCTTTCAACCCTAGCTCTCCGGATCTTTGCGTGGAACCCAAACCACGGCAACCCCCTCTGGCTCCTCTTTCCCCCAACCTCAGCAGGTTTGGGGATATGTCCCCGGCATGTTTCCGCGGCATGCCGAGGAAAGACCTGTATTCTCTAGTGCTCCATATAGTGCATTACCTCGCCCTTGTCACTCGCCCAGATACTATCTGGAGGCAGGTATTCCCTGTGAATGAGGACGAGAGACCCCGGTGGAGGGAACTCTATTCATCCTTGGTTCCCCGTCCCGCCGGTAATTTGAGTTGGAGGGTCCTCCACGGTGCACTGAGCACAGGAGAATGCTTGGCACACTTCACGGACTCCCCCGCCGCCTGTCCCTTCTGTGGCGAGCGGGAGTCCGTGTATCACATTTATTCGAGTTGCGCCAGACTGCAGCCCCGCTTTTCCTTCTTGAGGAGCCTTCTCCTGCAGTTCTGGCTACACTTCTCCCCTCATCTTTTTATTTTTGGGTGCCCAGTGTCCCGGAACGATAAGCCTAGGGATCTCCTGATCAGCCTGCTCCTGGCATTGGCTAAGGTAGCCATTTGTAAAACCAGAAAGCAGTGTTTGGAGGGGGGGTCCCAACAAACATCGTGGCCATGTTTCGGGCACTGGTACACTCCCGTATTCGGGCAGAGTACTCGTACGCCGAGTCTACTGGGACGGTTTCAGAGTTTGCCTCCCAGTGGGCGTTAGGCGGGGTGCTTTGCTCGGTGTCCCCTATCAAGGGTTCTTTAGATTTAACCCTTCTGTTTTAAGTGCACTTCATCAGTGCTCTTGTTGGGTTCATTTAATTTTTGTTTGACTGATTTATCTTTTGTTCTACTTGGCAACAAGTAGAATTGCTGTTAAACTGAATTGGCCGGCTTCGCCGGCCAATCAGTTTCAAACCGGATCAAAATAGACCCACTTCTCTCTCTACTCCTCCCCTCTCTGTCATTGGTGCACCTTCCTTTATAATACCGGTCTGTCCACCTCTTCCTCGCTCTGCATAGTTGCTGTTTCCCTGTGTGTACGTGACCTATGCTGTGCTCTCTCTGTGCTCCTGCTATTACCTGTTCCTGTGTTACTTTGGATTCCCCTGGCTTTGACCCCTGCTGATCCTGGACTACTCTGCTCTCTGGTATCCCTTGAACTCTGCTACACGTATGACTTTGCTGACCTCTGGCTTCCACGGACCTGGCTTGCCCCCCTGACGACTCTACCCTCTGGATCCCTGGACATTGGCTAACGGACACGACTATTCTCACGGACACTCCCAAGCGTTGCAAGTATACTCTAACAACTCTTCCAACAGGCCCAGCAACGCTATACCACACTCCGGGCTTGCTCCCACTGCTGTGGGTGTGTGGTATCATACCGTTCCCACCTCAGTACTGGGGTCTAGCTTAGTCTGCGGGCATACAGGCGTGACAATATGTGTATATGTTAGGTCATTCGTGACCTCACTGATGCATCCTCCAAGCCAGGTGGCGCTATAGGGTGTACTCGTTTAGTCTCCTTGAGACTCCAGTCTCACTGGAAGTTTCGCAAGATTTTCGTTTGGTTCTGCTTTCGTCACTTCCGGCCGTGAGAGCGCTCAGTGAGGCTATGACTTCTGTCTTTTTGTATAGCTTATACCTCATTGGTGGGTCCTCCAAGCTAGGTGGTGCTATGAGGCCCTCTCAGTTTGTCTCCTAGATACTCCAGTCTCATTGGTTAATCTCGTGATACTTCCGATTTGTCCCGCATATGTCACTTCCGGTTATGGATCCCATCAATTAGGTAAGATGTGTATTTAAGTTGTGTGTTTTACTATGGGGGTTATACTCTTTGACAAAGGGCCTAGCCCGAAACGCGTCAGAGTGGGTGGTTGCTATGCTGTTGGTGTCCCACCTCGTCGATCAATAAACCAGTTTTTTTAGTATTGGTGTGCCGGTTTCTGCATTTTGTCCCTGCGCAGTGCTCCACTTTCCTCCCTAGAGGTTTTTCCTGCTGTTGATCTTCTATCAAGTTGGATGCACGCTTTGATGGAGTTCCTGCTGTTCACCTTCACTTCCTACAATAGTGAGTGTACTCTGGTATTGTCCTGCTGCATACTGTTAGTGTTACCTATATGTCTGTGGCTTTATCTGAGTGTGGTTGGTTAAAAGGTGACACTACCTTTGGTAATTGTGTCTCCCCAGTACCCTATAAATCCCACTTTATGATTTAAGCCGGTTAAGATGGCGGCCACTTATTCATGAGCTAAAGGATTCAACTACTGTACACTTTATATCAGTATTTTCATTATGTACATTTGAGCAGCTATATAAGGATTTATATACCCAGGATTAAGATTGTTATTATCCATGCTATATGGGATCTATTGGATGAACTATTATGTGACTGTGATTTGTTTCTGCTGCACCGTGGATGGACTTTATGTCCTTTGTTTCTCTACATATTGTGTAGATCTATCTCATTTTAAAGTTATTTCAGTATATTTATATAACTACAGTATATAATACAGTATATCTATTGTTTATATTGCTGCATATTAATTGAACTATATATTGTGTAGATCTATCTCATTTTATACTATTTTTACTGTAAATAATGTGCTGTACTTGTGGCCTACTGCACTGTAACTTACCGGATTGTTGTTTTTCTGTACACTGTAGGGAGACAACTCTTCTGGTCGACAAAATAAGTGAAGAGAATGATGAGAAGAGTGCCTTAAGGGTCAAATACTCTCTGCAGCAAAATCACAATCTCACTGTATCCGAGACCAGCATAAAGAAGATGAGATGCAGAATTGGATGGAAATATGGACATGTGAGGTTAGTACTGGACAGTACAGGAGGTTAAAGTGTTGTTTAAGAAACTGTACTGTACCTATAAATAAATTATTCCTTGTCATTACAGAGCGTACCCTATGATAAGGGACTTTAACAAGATCAAGAGAGTGGTCCAGGCCCAGGCATGGATCGACAGTGGAGAAACTTTCCAGGATTGCATCTTCAATGACGAGTCTACTGTTTCGCTGGAGAGATTTGCCACCTTTGCATTCCACAAAAAAGGCCGCATATCTATGAAGCTGCGTCCGAAACACCAAGTGAAGATGCATGTGTGGGGTGCCATCTCTAGGCGTGGACCAGGATGCATCGTCATCTTTGAAGGTACAGTAAAATGTATGTCACACGCTTTTGCCTTATGCACTGTACTATACTAGTGTGCAGTTTTTTGAGCACTTTTCTTTTCTTGTTATAGGAATCATGAATAAAGCTTTTTCCAAGAGAAATTGTGCCTGAGATTGTGGAACACATCACACATGAGTTCCCAGATGGTCACTGTTTCTACCAGGACAATGATGCGAAGCACACCGCGTCAACAGCGCATATTCTTGAGCGCGGTATCAACTGGGTGAAGACGCCAGCGGAGTAAGTGCGGTTACCGTGTCTCATTTTTTCCCACTGTTTTTACTGTGTACGGTATCTCTTTAGCTAATTGTCCTTTTTTTTCCCCTCCCTCCAATGACAGATCGCCAGACTTCAATCCTATCGAAATGGTCTGGGATCAGCTGAAGGATCATATCCGAAATGTCGTGAAACCCTCCAAAAAGGATGAGTTGGCGTAAGGCATACTGAGTTTTTGGAATGATGTACTCACTGTGGAACGATGCAACAAATATATTGACCATATTGCGACTGTGTTGCCCATTGTGATTGCGCGTAATGGGCAAGCATCAGGAAGGTAGTATGGTATAGTACTGTACTGTAGTATTGTAAGTACAGTATGATACAGGTAAGTATGGCACAGATTTTTTTTCCCCTGAGAGAGCAGCACTAGCCATCTGGTTACAAAGTATTTAACAGTAGTCATAGTATACAGTAGTTCCAGTATAGACTAGTTTGACAGTACCAACTGCATACTGTTGTCCAATATGGAGTAGCTATACAGTACACAATGCCATAATATGCACCTAACTGCTCAATTTTTTTCTTTCCTGAGAGAGCAGCACCAGCCATCTGGTTAAAAAAGTATTTAACAGTAGTCACAGTATACAGTAGTTTCAGTATAGACTAGTTTGACAGTACTAACTGCATAATGTTGTCCAATATGGAGTAGCTATACAGTACACAATGCCATAATATGCACCTAACTGCTCAATTTTTTTCTTTCCTGAGAGTGCAGCACCAGCCATCTGGCTACAAAGTATTTAACAGTAGTGACAGTGTACAGTAGTTCCAGTATAGACTAGTTTGACAGTACTACACAGCACACAATGTCATAATACAGTATACACATAACTGCACTAATTTTTTGTTTTCTTGTCTTTTCAGAAAAAAAGGATGGACTGGGGGAGAGGGGGGTATCGTGTAAAGTTTGTGAACTGTTTGTACAGTTAAGTGTATCTAAACTGCAGTCATGATGTACACAAAACCTCAAAAGACTGCATTTTGTATTATTCATGATTATTTGTATATTTGTATTTTTTGTTCCTGATAAAATAAAATAAATATTTCTTTACATTCATGATAATCATAATCATTGACAACCCCCCACCCCCCCACACCTACACCAAATAAAAAGAAAGAATTACCCAAAAGTGGTAATTTACTGCATCAACAACATGAATCAGATAATGTTTTTTTTAACTCTCAATTTCACAATGTTGTGCAAATCAGATTTACATATCAAATTCGAGAAGGGATGATCAAAAGCGTTACCGTAAACAAAGCGTGACGGGAGCTTTGTGACAGGCTATTAATAATACACCAAAAATATATATATAACTGGGTTGAACTGGGACGAGACTTAGATATGATAAAATATAATTTATTCCTTGATAAAGGTGAACACACAAGATATACAAATAACAGGCAAAATATAGACACTCACTTTAAATGGAATGATGAAACAGTCACATCTGGACTAGCAGTTCATACAGCAATCTTCATAATCCCAAGTCACGAAAAACATGAAAGACAATAGCCATAGGCTGAGCCTGGTTCTTATACAATTATTTCCCTTTGAACACAACCTAAACCCAGCCCCTCTCATAAATCAGCGGTGAAGTTGACAGTTTTCCTCAGAGTAAAACTCCTCCCACCCAAGGATGTTTAAAAACTGCTTTTCCCTATCTAAATAACTTCATAACTTCAGTTCAGAAGTACTTACTGGCACGCGATACATATTAATACATTCCGTAATGCATGACGCTCCCAATGAGACTAAATATTACCGTGTAATACTAAAATTAAGAGAGATATTAATATCTGTCTGTTAGGACAGGCTAAACACCAGGTGTCTGTAACCGTTAGTTGCGGGTAAGTCCCACGAATACACATATGTAACTCTTAGCATGTTCAGCCAAGGACATCTCATAATATTCTTATATTTAATAAGGTCACTCATTTTGTAGCCCCACTCCTAAATCAGAGACGTTTGGCCAGTCTACCACATGGCAGGATACTATGGTTTGTAAGTGTGAGTTATAACGCTCACAATCCACTCCAGCTTCCTGCAAACAGGTAGCCTTTGATCAGGGCTGTTTCCTAACCATTTGGTCGCTCTCCTGACCATTTGCATTTAGTAGACAGGCATCTTTGAGGGTAATTTAAACAAAGGGCTATAATCACTGTTTTAACATTAACCCTTTCCCTCCCGCAGCAGCCCTAGTGTATGTGTGGGTGCAAACACTAGGATAACACAATACAGTTACACAGGGGAATAAGCATTTGGATATTGAAGCGTGGTAAAAACACATTACTGGACCTCAGTCCAGTTAACCCCTTGCTTCCCAGGTGAGGGTAGAGGGTGGCCAATTGGGGTGTAACCCCTTTAATCCCGGGCAAAATCCCGTCACAGTAGGTAAGCTAAAAATCATTATGGGGTTAAATGTGATGTGTCTGTTCAGCCACCTGGCATATTAGTATGAGAAACAGTTTCACTGTAAGAATCTGAGACTGCTAACAAGGCTTCTCATAACTTCTTGCCTGTTTACACTTTCATTTGGAGCTGATTGGATGAGGAAAGATCAATAAAATCAGCTAGGAGCGAAAACATTCCATTCTCTGTTTCACACGTTCGTTCACGCAGATTTCTTCACGTAGAAAGATGACATAAAAACTTACAAAGACAAGACAAGATGGCGGACTAAAATAGTCAAACAAAATGGCTTCTTAGATCCTAATGCTGTTACGTCAGACCCCCTAATGTCTCAACTTTGTCAGTTCCTCCTCTGATTCTTTAAAACATTGTTTTTGAGAATTGAGAATTTTTGAGAATTATTGGCATGATTTTAGTCCAGAAACACGTTGGGAGGCACACGGGTGCTCCATCATCTGATAATGCTTGAGGGTATAGGAAAGTGCAAGAGGGTGTCTGCCAAATGTAGTCATAGTCTCGTATGCCGTTGCGGCCATTTTATTTTCCAGAGTTAGAACACTGTACTTGGCATCTTCTTTCTTCAAGGGACTGCTGTAAAGCTGTAAATTGGTTCTGCAAACAATGGCATCATGTCTACAGAGGGGGTAGCACATTTGTGGATCATGCCTTTGACAAATGTGACACAAACATAGATGACAACGAGTATCACAAGCACACACATTACCGCATTCAAAAATTTCACTCCTAGTGATCCTACTGCACCGACACACTTTATTCGAGCAAATGTCCGGTTTGTACCTGGCAGATACCTGGAATCCGCCGCTGCTCACCTCTTGCATGCTGCGTTGCGTTTGCCTTCCCAGCCACGGTTCATGCCTGGCTGACGGGCGGCTGATCTGTTAAATGATAACGAGAAGAATTTACTAGGCTGCAATGTTTCGTTTGTCCACCAGATGGCATAAACTCATGACTTAAGTAATGTGTGGGCTTTGCAAGTTGTTTCGTTTACAAAAAAAGTTACTTTATCCCAGTACAGTATGCTACAGTATTGTAACTTGTCCTTGAGACTGAAGGAAGAGTTGCAAAAAATGTATCAATTTAGGCTTTACATACAGTACTGTATTAAATACAGTGGCGACACAGTTTATCGCACTGCGGCCAGATCCGCAAGCCGGGAGATTTCCCGGCATGCTAGTGGCCGCCCCTCTGCGTGCCGCGCGTCATAGACGCGCGGTCACGCGTCTTCGGGAGCGTGCGCCACCTGCACGCGCGTCCAGGGCTCCCCGAGGGAGCCCCTGGTGTCCCGCGATCGCGGGACGGCGGCAGGGGGTTCCGGGGGACCCGGCGGACCCGGCAGCGGTAGGGAGAGCGCCCCGATCGGAGGGCGCTCTTCCGCTGCTTCGGCGCGCGCCCGTCACTCTCGGGTGCGCGCCAGGCTACTGCTGCGGCCAAGAACGGGCAAATGCTCGAATAAACTTGGCCGCAGCAGTAAAGACAAAGATCATTTTCGCTTACACTATTCTACAGAGACATGAGTGTTCAAGTGGAGCCCGCTTTCCAAAAACCTGACAGAAGTTATGCTTATTTGATATGGGCCGCTATTAATGCAACAGAGGATAAGATGGCAACAGTTGTTCAAATTTATCAGTATTTTATCGAAAACTATGACTTTTACAGATTTTCGCCAACTCCTCATTTGTGGAAGCGGGCAATAAGGAAAAGGTTATGTAGTGACCCCTGTTTTCACCGTATTGAGCCCCAATTTGTTGGAGGGTATTGGTGTGTGTCACAGGGTTTTTCCCGTATCTATGATAATGGAGGCGGCAAAAGGCGAAGGGTCGTGTTAAAACGAAATAAGAAGCGACAGTCCCTGCCAAGCAATGCGCCAGAACCAGAACCAGAACCAGCAGCAGCACCAGCTTATCATGATGCCCCCGCCGTCGGTGACAACTCTGAGATGGATTTCGCAGCCAGTTTTGATGAAGCTTGCATGTACCTAAGCGATTTCCCGCTGACTACAGGTGGGCTAGTCCCTCTGCAAACTATCGACGTGGGTGATGATGAAAGCTGGACTGGAAGTGGGCCGGCGCCGGCGCAAGCTGAATGGGAAATTTAGTAATACTGTACAGTATGGTGAGTACTGTATTTTTGCCGTATTATTTTGGTGGGGCTGGCTGGGTACTTCTTTAGGGGGCTGACCATTACTGTACATTAAAACTTTTCATTTTGTTTTTCCTCAGAAAAGAAAATGGCTAATGGGGGGATTTCGATGGATTATATTGTACTGTATGCTGATGTTTTCCGGCCATACAGTATACTGTGTAATAAACCCGAATAAATAAAACTATGCATTTATTCTACAGTACATGTTCAGTAAATTACTGCACATACTGGGGGCGAGATGTGTTTGCAGCAGAGAGAGATTTAATAATATTGTACAGTGAGCAGGGGGTTCCCTGAGCCAGAAATTAATGCTCAGGGAACCCCCCCCCCTGCTCCTGATCAATATTATTAAAAATACGGAAAATGCTGCGTCATTACCATAGCGGATAGCCGCTAAGGCAATGAAGGGTTAACCCACCGTGCCCGCTTTATTGTGTGTAGTGGGGATGGGTGAGGGGGGTATTTGGCCCTTGGTGTGAGTTTAGGACTTGCGGGAGGGGGGGGGTTTGCGGGTGCACTTAACACCTTCACGACCGTAGCAGTTAATACCGCTACGGTCATGAAGGGGTTAAGCCCTCCCGCTATACCCCCTCCCCCCCGCAAGCCCTCCCCAACCATCGTTGGGGCGAATACCCCATTCACCCACCCTCCCGCAACCCACAACAATAAAATACACACAGCAGCCGCCAAAAAATAAATAAATAAATGACAATAAATACATTTGAAATACATTTTTATTGATAGTGTAGATGTGCAGGGGGTCTCCAGAGCTGAACCGCGTTGGTTTTAGGTCTGGGGACCCCGTGCCCCCCGAGATACAGGCCCCTTTAGGGGGTGCCGGTATCCCTCTGCGTTTTAAGGTCCCGATCACGTGACCGCGGCCTGTAAACCAAGCAGAGCAGAGGGATACCGGCACCCCCTAAAGGTGCCTGTATATCAGGGGGCACGGGGTCCCCAGACCTGAAACCTGTGCGCTTCTGCTCTGGAGACCCTCTGCACATGTACAGTATCAATAAAACACATACAATATACAGTATAAATAAACACTCGTTCTTTAACTTAGCGTCTATGCGCTATGGTAAAGAAGCATTATTTTAATAATATTGTACAGTGAGCAGGGGGTTCCCTGAGCCAGAAATTAATGCACAGGGAACCCCCCCCCCCTGCTCCTGATCAATATTATTAAAAATACGGAAAATGCTGCGTCATTACCATAGCGGATAGCCGCTAAGGCAATGAAGGGGTTAACCCACTGTGCCCGCTTTATTGTGTGTAGTGGGGATGGGTGAGGGGGGTATTTGGCCCTTGGTGTGAGTTTAGGACTTGCGGGAGGGGGGGGGGGTTGCGGGTGCACTTAACCCCTTCACGACCGTAGCAGTTAATGCCGCTAGGGTCATGAAGGGGTTAAGCCCTCCCGCTACCCCCCCCCGCAAGCCCTCCCCAACCATCGTTGGGGCGAATACCCCATTCACCCACCCTCCCACAACCCACAACAATAAAATACACACAGCAGCCGCCAAAAAATAAATAAATAAATGACAATAAATACATTTGAAATACATTTTTATTGATAGTGTAGATGTGCAGGGGGTCTCCGGAGCTGAACCGCGTTGGTTTTAGGTCTGGGGACCCCGTGCCCCCCGAGATACAGGCCCCTTTAGGGGGTGCCGGTATCCCTCTGCGTTTTAAGGTCCCGATCACGTGACCGCGGCCTGTAAACCAAGCAGAGCAGAGGGATACCGGCACCCCCTAAAGGGGCCTGTATCTCAGGGGGCACGGGGTCCCCAGACCTGAAACCTGTGCGCTTCTGCTCTGGAGACCCTCTGCACATGTACAGTATCAATAAAACACATACAATATACAGTATAAATAAACACTCGTTCTTTACCTTAGCGTCTATGCGCTATGGTAAAGAAGCATTATTTTAATAATATTGTAAAGTGAGCAGGGGGTTCCCTGAGCCAGAAATTAATGCTCAGGGAACCCCCCCCCCTGCTCCTGATCAATATTATTAAAAATACGGAAAGTGCTGCGTCATTACCATAGCGGATAGCCGCTAAGGCAATGAAGGGGTTAAGGCATAATAAACAATTAATACATTCAATACATATTTTTCACGTCTGTGTTAAAACTCCCTGCCTTCTCTCTAATCTATGTAAAACCCCCTCCCCCTATTCTCGCTTTTAAAACGCCCTGCCTTCTCTCTAATCTATGTAAAAACCCCTCCCCCTATCCCCCTATTGTGTGTGTGCGTTAAGCTTCCCTGCAAGCTATGTAAAAAAACCTCCCCCTATTGTGTGTGTGTGTTAAATCTGCCTGGCCTGTGTTTCTGAGTGCTGAGTGCTCTGCGTTAAAGGCCCCGATCACGTGATCGCGGCCTGTAAACCAAGCAGAGCAGAGGGATACCGGCACCCCCTAAAGGGGCCTGTATCTCGGGGGCCACGGGGGCCCCAGACCTGAAACCTGTGCGCTTCAGCTCCGGAGACCCCCTGCACATCTACACTATCAATTAAAATGTATTTCAAATGTATTTATTGTCATTTATTTATTTATTTATTTATTTAGATTTATTTATTAATTGTGCTGCTGCTGCAAGTCGTAAACTCACACCAAGGGCCAAACACCCCCCTCACCCCCAATAAAAAAAATTCACGCACAGCAGCCCCACAATTAATAAATAAATCTAAATAAATAAATAAATAAATACATGAAGAGAAATAAATATATACTGTACAGTATATACTTTGTATATATATACACTGTATATATATATACTCTATATATATACAGTATACATATATACACTGTGTATATATATATATACAGTATATACATACATACTGTATGTGAGTGAAAAGAGAAAAAAGTAACCCGTATGGGAGCACTCAGGTATGCAATTGATATATTTGTTTATTTATTTGACACAGTGCAAAAAGGGATGAATAAACAGTACATGATTTTAAAACACTTAAAAAAGAGGCATGGACCCCTGTCACGGGTGTTACCCTTAAACACTAATGAACAGCACTAGGGAACGACACACACTGTCAACCCTAAACATGAAAAGGATAGTGACTCAAAAAACACTAGGGAGAATCAAAGTGAATCACAATAGGTTACTGGGTTCAAAGGCACCTATACAACGCTAAGGATAATGCACACTACACACCAAAAGGTAGACTTGTCAAAGTATAAATGACAGTCTCAAAGCATCACACATCTGCATTAGCATACAGTAATATAACCAATGCCTACAGCACAAATCATGTGTAGGAAAGGCGGTAAGGTGGAATGAAATCCCTAGATGTGTAGAGCAATGAAGTTAATGAATAGCATACAGTATATAGGAAAATACCTAATGAACGCCTATTGAATAACCTACAGTAGTGTTTGTTATCAGTGTCCCTAGTGAAAAAATAAATGAAAGGTCACAGTCCAGAAAAATAGTTTGCATAAGTGCTGGGTAGCATAGTTATATACATGTATATACATACTGTATACATATATACAGTATGTATATATATATATATATATATATATATATATATATATATATATATATATATTATATATATATATATACAGTATATATACACACATGATGAACCAATAGTACAAATACATGTAGAATGGTTATCAAAATCATACTGTCCTACAGATAACGCTTCTCTATACAGACAATAATAATAATCCATTTAATAATCCTAACTTATTTTACAATATAAAACATAACATTATAATCCACACAGTACATTGCATTTACATTGTATACTGTAAATGATGCATAGCATTAAATCTATGCACCATATACCGTACTGTACATTCTGCAAATGAATGTTAACAATATAATTGCAAGCTACTCTACCAGTAAATACAAACACTTCCAAACAAGTCAACTACAGTATTTTAACCAATCAAGTAAACCAAAATCAATATATACTGTAAGTACCAACCAGAAAAGACAATTTAAAAGCAAACTAACCCTTACAAAACCAAGGATTACATCTATCTAATTGTAAAAAACCTTATACATTATACACAGCATTGTTTAAAGCCCCCTCCCCCCTAATGTTTCTGTTAAGCAGATTACACTGAAGGGAGAGAGATATAAAGGCCTAAAGCCCCTTCCCCCCGAATGTTTGTGTTAAACAGATTACAATGAAGGGAGAGAGAGATAAAGGCCTAAAGCCCCTTCCCCCCTAATGTTTCTGTTAAACAGATTACAATGAAGGGAGAGAGAGATAAAGGCCTAAAGCCCCTTCCCCCCTAATGTTTCTGTTAAACAGATTACAATGAAGGGAGAGAGAGATAAAGGCCTAAAGCCCCTTCCCCCCTAATGTTTCTGTTAAACAGATTACAATGAAGGAAGAGAGAGATAAAGGCCTAAAGCCCCTTCCCCCCTAATGTTTCTGTTAAACAGATTACAATGAAGGGAGAGAGATATAAAGGCCTAAAGCCTTACCTGCATTGGTAAACCCTCCCTGCATTGGTAAACCCTCCCTGCATTGATGTCGTGCAGTGTATGTAAATGTGGGGAGGGGGGGGCCCAATGTGCATAATGTACTGTGAGGTCTAACCACCCTCACCCCCTACCCACATACTGTACCCTTACCCCCCCCCCCCCCATCCTGGCCATGGCCCCTCACGCACAGCAGCTCCACAATTAATAAATAAATCTAAATAAATACATGAAGAGAAATAAATATATACTTTATATATAAATGTGAGTTTAGAAATAAAATAAAGAATATTATTTCTAGGGGCCCTAGAACAGAAGTTCCCACGCCAATTGCGCGCTCATTGCTCTTTTTTTGCTCTTTTTTTACAATGTTGCTGGTCTTGCGGCTTTGCAGTCTGCAAGCAAAAAGCGCAAAGTGTATGAAGTCTGGGTGAGCGCTTTCCACATTTGATGCCTACGGCACCTTCCCATTTCTACACACTTCAATACCTGCACAGTTGGTAGCGCTTTCCATCCCAGCTACCATTCTGGATATTCACCTCTCACAGGCCATTCTTGCCCGAGTCTGTCCTATCAGACAGGGGCATTAACCTATATCCACACCACCTGGACAATTTCTCTCTGTCAGAGATTTGTGCTATTTATTTTATATATTTTTGTGTAATTATTCATGCAATTTTATGCTCATTTCATATGTGGTTTTCAACATAAAGTGGCTGCTGGGCCTGATCCTAACTCATACAGTATACAGTAGCGCTTCCCTGTTTGTTTGTTTATTGCAAGCAAAAAGCAGTCTGTAGTACTGAGTGTGAGATAAATGACTGTATTTATCAGTGTTGATCAAAGAGAGTTGATCAGAAGGATTCCCCATATAAAGTATACAGCACTCTATTGTCATTCATACAGTACTGTATACTGTAGTAAAGGGTAGACAACACATGGTCTTGCAGTATACTGTATTACTAAAAATCTGTCAGGTTGACCAGAATCACTGCGGATATCAGAAAATAATACAATTTTATTAATTCTATTTTCCGATATCCGCAGTGATTCTGGTCAACCTGACAAATTTTTAGTAATACAGTATACTGCAAGACCATGTGTTGTCTACCCTTTACTACAGTATACTGTATGAATGACAATAGAGTGCTGTATACTTTATAAGGGGAATCCTTCTGATCAACTCTCTTTGATCAACACTGATAAATATCATATTTATACCCCTTTAGCACCTGTCGTTCCATCCTATGCACCCATTTACTGTACAATGGTGATTGCGGTCGTATTCACGTACTTTATGTGAGATAAATTAAGCAGTTCTTTTATTGCTGAAGTCGCCACAAAAAACTTTTATTTACAAATACAGTACAATACAATGGTGAAACATTTCAAGTTAACAGCAATTCAAAACATCAACACACAATAATACATACTGTACAGTACTGTATGATTATTTATTTATAATACAGTATACAGCTCTGTACTGTATACAGTATGCAGTATACAGTATACTGTACTATATTTGGGCCTTGTCTTTGGGGGTTTATTCATGCAATTATTAGGGTGACCTGCCGTTGGAAATACTGACACAGTACAATCCTACAGCTACACCACCCACCCCCTCCAGTACAATCCTACAGCTACACCACCCACCCCCTCCCTTAGAGTTTTTAATCCCTCCCTGGCCAAGCATCAATCGTCTGGCTAATCCAATCCAAGCCATTGTTTTGTTAATCTGGCCCTGGGCTGGCTACGGTAACAAGATTCAGCAGGAGGCCAGCCAGAGTACTGTATCATCCCACCATCCACCTTCCTTAGAGGGAGGCCTGCCTGCTTTGGAAAAATCCCCTCTCGAATTTGAAATGTAAATCTGATGTGCATCCGTTTGCTTACAGTAACTGTTCTGTTCAGAACAGCCACTGCTTCTAAATTACTGAAAATATACAGGATAAATATACAGTAATGTGAAATAATCGTACAATATACAGTAATGTGAAATAATAGTACAGTAGTTCATTGAGAGAGGAGAGGTTTTGTGTACATCATTACTGCTGTTTATATACTGTACATTTGACTGCACAAGCAGATTTGACTCACACAAGGCCCCCCCTCCCCCTTGGGCACCCTTTTTCCTGGAACGACAAGAAAACAAAACTTTGTTCAGTTACTGTACTGTACTGTATGTGCGTACTGTATTATGGTAGAACTACTGTACAGTAGGTGGCTGGTGCAGCTTTCTCTGGAAAGAAAACAATGGAGCAGTTAGTAGGCAGTTACTGTAGTACTGTCAAACTAGTCTACTGTACTGTATACTGGAACTACTGTATACTCTGACTATTGGGAAAGAAAAAAACTGTGCCATACTTACCTGTATCATACTGTACTTACTGTACAATACTACAGCACTGTACTACTTTCCTGATGCTTGCCCATTGCGCGCGATGACAATGGGCAACACAGTGGCAATATGGTCTATATATTTATTGCATCGTTCCACGGTGAGTACATCGTTCCAAAAACTCATTATGGCTGTATACAACTCGTCCTTCTTGGAGGGTTTCGCCACTTTACGGATGTGGTCCTTCAGCTGATGCCAGACCATTTCGATCGGATTGAAGTCTGGCGATCTGTGATTGGAAAGAAAGGACAATTAGTTTAAGAGATACAGTACACAGTAAAAACAGTGGGGAACATATAAATGGGACACGGTCTACTGCACTTACTCCGCTGGCGTCTTCACCCAGTTGATGCCGCGCTCAAGGATATGCGCCGTCGACGCGGTGTGCTTGGGATCATTGTCCTGGTAAAAGCGATGACCATTGGGAAAGTCTTGTGTGATGTATCGCACTATCACGGGCACAATGTTGTCTTGGAAGAAATCTTTATTCATGATTCCTATAGCAAGAAAAGAAAAGTGCTCAATAGTACAGTACAGTGCATACGGTAAGGCAACACTAGTCAAGTACAGTGCATTAGGCGGCATTATATTTGAGAAATTGTACCTTCAAAGACGACAATGCATCCCGGTCCACGCCTAGAGATGGCACCCCACACATACAGCTTCACAGGGTGTTTTGGCCGTGGCTTCAAAGTTATGCGGCCTTTCTTGTGGAACGCAAATCTTGCAAATCTCTCCAGCGACACAGTAGACTCATCAGTGAAGATGCAATCCTGGAAAGTCTCACCGCTGTCGATCCATGCCTGGGCCTGGAGCACTCTTTTGATTTTGTTTGCATCCCGTATCATGGGGTACGCTCTGTAATGACAATGAATAAAAAATGTTAGCGTCACAGCGCAGTACAGTTTGCAAAACAACACTTTTACTTTACAGTACAGTACCTCCTGTACTGTCCACTACTAACCTCACACGTCCATATTTCCATCCAATTCTGCGTCTCATCTTCTTTATGCTGCTCTCGGATACAGTCAGATTGTGGTTTTCCTGAAGAGTGTTTTTAACCCTTAATGCGCTCCTCTCATCATTCTCCTCACTTATTCTGTCCACCAGAAGAGTAGTCTCCCTACAATGCAAAGAAATTATATTGTGTTATTAATATGCAGCAATATAAAATGTATACTGTATACTGTACATGTAATGTTGTAATATACAGTAAATATAAATATACAAAAAATGTATACTGCTGTACTATAAATATAAATAGACAAAATATACAGTATACAGTACTGTTGTAATATAAATATACTATATAAATATACTGTTGTTATATCATAATAAATACACATCATATACTGTATATTCCGTTGTCAGATGAATTGCAATATACCAAAAGTGTATACTGCTGCACAAAAAATATAAATTGACCACACATACAGTACACTACAGTATATACTGTTGTAATATAATAAATATACTATATAAATACGGTATACTGTTGTTATATCATAATAAATACACATCATATACTGTATATTCGTTGTCAGATGAATTGCAATATACCAAAAGTGTATACTGCTGCACAAAAAATATAAATTGACCACACATACAGTACACTACAGTATATACTGTTGTAATATAATAAATATACTATATAAATACGGTATACTGTTGTTATATCATAATAAATACACATCATATACTGTATATTCCGTTGTAAGATGAATTGCAATATACCAAAAGTGTATACTGCTGCACAAAAAATATAAATTGACCACACATACAGTACACTACAGTATATACTGTTGTAATATAATAAATATACTATATAAATACGGTATACTGTTGTTATATCATAATAAATACACATCATATACTGTATATTCGTTGTCAGATGAATTGCAATATACCAAAAGTGTATACTGCTGCACAAAAAATATAAATTGACCACACATACAGTACACTACAGTATATACTGTTGTAATATAATAAATATACTATATAAATACGGTATACTGTTGTTATATCATAATAAATACACATCATATACTGTATATTCCGTTGTAAGATGAATTGCAATATACCAAAAGTGTATACTGCTGCACAAAAAATATAAATTGACCACACATACAGTACACTACAGTATATACTGTTGTAATATAATAAATATACTATATAAATACGGTATACTGTTGTTATATCATAATAAATACACATCATATACTGTATATTCCGTTGTAAGATGAATAGCAATATACCAAAAGTGTATACTGCTGCACAAAAAATATAAATTGACCACACATACAGTACAGTACACTACAGTATATACTGTTGTAATATAATAAATATACTATATAAATACGGTATACTGTAGATGTACACTACAGTTTTCTATATTTTTTTTGGTTAAGTTTTATAAATACAGTATACTTACGCATTTGTTATCTTTGGTGCCTTTTTGCGGTCTCTGTTTTTTCCTTGTGCATGATAGCACACGGTGCTTGATGGCACAACGAGGCCAGAAGCAGTTAACCAGCGCTGGATATCTGCAATTCGTTTTCCGCTCGTGTACATCTCCTTCATTCTCATGCTGAGATCCTTTGAAATCTTCTTAACAGGCAATGCTGCGAGTACTGTAGAAAGAAATACAAACACAAGAATGTGTATTCGATGTTTAGTCGATGTGTATTCAATGTGCAGTGAATCCACAAAATGGATGGTGTATTTATATGTTAATGACTCACATAACAGACCACCCACTTTCAACACCTGTACCTGGCCACCATGCATAAAAGGTTGTACACGTTGCATAGCCCACCACTTGCTGATCTTTATCAGAGCCATTGTCCAGATACTGCATTGTGCCTCCCGCTTACATGGAGCAGCCCCGGTTCTATGGACGAAAGAACCATCTCACCTCTGCTGTGCCTGCCACACTGAAAAAGAGAAAGGCAGTTACCGTTTCCAAGCCAAAGGCAAAGCGACAGGCTAAGGCCAACAAAGAAAACCTTCTGCTGACCCCAAAGGCTAAGGCTTTTAAAACACGTCAGTCTTATTATGTGAAGAAGAAATACGGTACTGTGCTCGGTACGCAAGACGAATGGCAGCCAACTCACCGAATCCGCAGACCACTTGCTCCCATAAGCTTCGACGACTCTGCTGTAGCTGTCCCGGAAATCTTCAGCCCGGCTTCTCCACCCCCATCTTCTCCGGTTCCATCTGAAGATGCTGCTGCCTCTGAAATCAACGGGTCACTGTCTCCTTTGCTCTTGGACGACTCTGCTTCTCTCCCGGAAATCCAGCGGTCACCTTCTCCATCCCTCTTCCACCACGCTGCAGCTTCTCCTGTACCGGGCATCCCCAGGTCACCTCTTCCACTCTCCATCGATGCCGCTTCTCTCCAGGGAACCCCCATCTCATCCTCCGTTGCACCCATCCCCCCAGATCTCCAGATGCCATGCACAAGCAGCTCGTTAGACCGGATCCTGAATGGGCTAAGTGTGGATCTCCCCGGGAATTCTAGTGTGCTGGCAAAGCTAGATCTGCTTCTGGAGTCGGTGCTACATATGGAGCAATGGATGCTACAAATGGAGCAGCGGCTGGATCAACGGATGCTACATATGGAACAACGTATGGATCAACGGATGGACAAGATAGAGGCAGACATAGCGGGCATACATTATTTGCTCGGTGTTAATACCCCTGTTTCCCCGACGCTGGAGCAGGGGGGTGACATGGATGTGATGCATGGTACCTTCGACCCCCTTCCATCACCAAGCACACCCCCTCCACCAGAAGATACAGTGTACTATGCTATTGAGGAGGACATGACAACCCCGTCAAGACCACGCCAGGAGACAACCCGGTGACCACTACCGGAGGAAAGCTTCCTCCCAGACACCCTACCATTGCCCATCGCCTCAAGTACACCCACTCCCAAAAGACCTCCTACACCCGCTCGCATACAAACAGAGCCCGACATCTCCCTGTGCGATCTGCCACCGGCGCTGAGGGAGAAGTATAGGGTGAGGAGTGCTGGTATACCACACAAGTATGCCTTGATCATATTTAAACACCATGTTCCCTACACATTGTACTGCGAGTGGGTGTTCAAAGTGAACTATGATGGGAATCGCCAAAAAAAGGCCCTTCCTGCCAATTTAAGGAAAAAGATTGTGGAAGAAATGCAGCGCTATTACCCTGTTACAGATCCTGTAATGAGAGGCGTTAGAGACTGCATTAATGGCGTTTTGCGCCATGCAAGGCATCGGCCATGGCTGGAAAATGGGGAGGACTTTCAGTGAGACCATACTGTAATATTGTGCTGTACTGTACAGTACATGTTTTACCCTATAGTACCTGCTGTACTTAAACAAAGGATACTGAATGTTGTTGTGTGTTGCACGGTTTTTGTACTGTATTTGTAAATAAAAGTTTTTGGTGGCGACTTCAGCAATAAAAGAACTGGTTAATTTATCTCACACTCAGTACTACTGTACAAACTGCTTTTTGCTGCCAGACTGCAAACCCGCAAGACCAGCAACATTGTAACAAAAGAGCAATGAGCGCGCAATTGGCGTGGGAACTTCTGTTCTAAGGCCCCTAGAAATAATATTCTTTATTTTATTTATAAACTCACATTTATAAACCCCGTCACCCACCCCCGCTAAACACAATAAAAAATAATCACACACAGCATCCCCGCAATAAATAAATAAATAAATACAAATAAATACATTTGAAATACATTTTTATTGATAGTGTAGATGTGCAGGGGGTCTCTGGAGCTGAACCGCACTGGTTTCAGGTTGGGGGACCCCGTGCCCCCCGAGATACAGGCCCCTTTAGGGGGTGCCGGTATCCCTCTGCGTTAAAAGCCCCGATCACGTGATCGCGGCCTGTAAACCAAGCAGAGCAGAGGGATACCGGCACCCCCTAAAGGGGCCTGTATCTCGGGGGGCACGGGGTCCCCAGACCTGAAACCTGTGCGCTTCAGCTCCGGAGACCCCCTGCACATCTACACTGTGAATAAAACACACACATCATTAAAGAATCATTCTTTAGCTTAGCGGCTATGCGCTATGGTAAAGAAGCAGCATTTCTGTCTTTTTAATAATATTGTACAGTGAGCAGGGGGTACCCTGAGACAGAAATCTAATCTCAGGGGACCCCCTGCTCCTGCACAATATTATTAAAAGTTCAGAAATGAGGCTTCATTAGCATAGCGTATAGCCGCTAAGGTAATGAAGGGGTTAAGGCATAATAACCAATAAATACATTCAATACACTACCCACTACCAATGGCAACCTCCGCTGCTGTACAGTAAAACAGAGAAAAAAATTAACACTTTCAAAGTAATGTCCCCTAACCCCTTAATCACCATAGCGGTTATTAACCGCTACAGTCATGAAGGGGTTAACCCACCCTCACCCACCACTCGGGACGCCTACTGTACATACCCTCCCACTCTAACCCCCCACCCCGTGAGGCCTAACCACCCTCAACCCTCACCCACTAACTACCCACAAGGGAGGCCTACCCACATACCGTTGGGGAACATTCCACCCCCCACCCCCCACCCCCAGTCCCCGCAATCAAAACAATGCACAGCCCCACAATAAACAGCATTCTATTTATTAAATACATTACCCACCCCCTGTGCCCCCCCCCATAAATACAAGATTTATTCTTTTACATTCAGGGTCCATAACGCAGCCCCACGCTAGTCCCCGGTGGGCTGGCAGGGCAACTGGACAGACCTACAGTTTACCAGCAGCATTCCACAGGTTCTGGAGGCCTGCTGGTGGATCCTGCCAGCACCATGGCGCCCAGGTGGTCTCCTTGGGTCACCGTGAGCCACAATTGTGTCCCCACGGTAGGCCCAAGGATGTCTGGGAGCCCCGGGTCAAACCCACAGGTGTTTGCGGGGCCTCAGGTGGTTCCCATGGGGGTCTGGGGAACTCACGGGTGCTCACTACGGGTCCGCGGTGCCCCCACAGAAGTGGGACCACACATCATCATCCCCGCACCTACGGGTCGGAGGTGCCCCCACAGAAGTGGGACCACACATCGTCATGCCCGCAGACTACGGGTCCGCGGTGCCCCCACAGAAGTGGGACCACACATCATCATCCCCGCATGTGTCACCCGTGGAACCACCAGCCTGATACCCTTTAGGATACCCGAGGATTCCCGCGGGTGGTCTCCAGAGGTCCCACGCAAAACCACGGAAGTAACCCTGAATGTAAAAAAAATAAACCTGGCCTATACATTCAATACATACACCCTCCCCCCCAACACCTACAGTACAATAATGTGCAAAATATCTATTATCCAGATATGGATAATAGATTAATTGCCCATTATTAAAAACATTAACTAGCATATACAAATAAATAAAGTACTACTGACCTCATCAATACGAAGTGTCCGGCGCCAGCGCCTTCCTTCTCTTGCCCACACAAAACATAGCCAAAACCAAGCCAATACATTGCAATTACATTCAGATATCAATTAACCCCTTAAACACCTTATCGGATAATAACCGCAAAGGTAATTAAGGGGTTAAGCCACACAGGCACGATACCCACCCTTCACCCATGAATTTGTACTGTGGCTTCATCATGCAACTATACAGTATATATATATACTGTATATATATATACAGAGAGACAGAGAGAAAGAGAGAGAGAGAGATATATACAGTATATATATATATATATATATATATACACACACGTTATATACACACCCATGATAAACCAATATACAGTACAAATAAATGTAGAAGGGTTATCAAAAGCATACTGCCCTACAACCAAACACGTCTCCATACAGACACTACATTAAAATCAATTTCCTTTAAAAATCCTAACTGATCTCACAATCTACTGTACTGTATATGATCACAAACCAATGAAAAAAGTCACATTCCAAAATGCATAAAATCTATGCACCATACTGTATACATTCTGCAAATTAATCAACGTAAACAAAAATCAATTAGCAATCATTATTTAGATCCCTAAACATTTCACACTCAATCATGAACAATGAAACCATTAACAGATTCACGCCTAGAGCAGAACAATTAAGCCTTTGAAAAAATATCAGTACCGACAAAAATACAACCTTTACAGTACAACCAAGGCTATCTATCCCTGACCTTCCTCAAACACACAATACAATACCAAGGAATAATACATCTATCTAATTTTAAAATACTTTAAACTCACAAAATAATTAAAAACACATCTAATCCAGCTTTTAAAACAACATAATTTCTTACCCTGAATGTATACTGTACAGTATATCTCTCTAGACATATATATTGTACTGTACATACATACATACAGTGGCAAGAAATGATATACCACAAAAAAAAAAAATACACATGTTAAAAAACCTTTTGAAATAATTAACAAGTTAAATAAAATACAATTCTTTACTGTAGTACACTTACCATTACTTGCCCCCACCAACTCCTGTTGCCCAGCTTACTCACGAACCAATCCACGATCAGGAACCCATAAAATAATAAACCATTCAAAATAATAAACATTAAACTAAAAATCCAAATCAATCCACGGGTCTTCTACTTGTAATAGTGTACATCTTCATCTGTATTCTTCTTTCTTCTATCTCCTTCCAGGCGGGGCAGGGCGTGGTCTTCTTTCCATCATCGGCCACGCCCTTGTCTTTTTTCTTCTCCGGAGGTCCTTCCTCCGCGGCGTCTGGCTGCAAAATGAGACGACATAGGCTTTTAAAGGCCTATGATGTCACATTTTGCGTCATGGTTCCCACGGTCCTGATTGGACCGTGAAAACCATGTGTTTTGGCCGATAAAAAAAAAATTATGACGTCACTTAAAGGGAATGAAAGCACAGCCAATCAGAATGGCTTTGCTTCAATTGCCTTTAAGATGACGTCATGAAAAGGCACATGGCCGTGCACACATGGTACTAGAGCCAATCAGAGCGTGGGAACTTTATCCCTACTCTGATTGGCTCTGGTATACCATGTGCCAGGTTTATTTTTTTTACATTCAGGGTTTGATTCCGTGGTTTTGTGTGGGGCCTATGGAGACCACCTGTGGGTATCCTCGGGTATCCTAAAGGGTATCAGGCTGGTGGTTCCACGGGTGACACATGCGGGGATGATGATGTGTTGTCCCACTTCTGTGGGGGCACCGCGGACCCGTAGTCTGCGGGCATGACGATGTGTGGTCCCACTTCTGTGGGGGCACCTCCGACCCGTAGGTGCGGGGATGATGATGTGTGGTCCCACTTCTGTGGGGGCACCGCGGACCCGTAGTGAGCACCCGTGAGTTCCCCAGACCCCCATGGGAACCACCCGAGGCCCCGCAGACACCTGTGGGTTTGACCCGGGGCTCCCAGACATCCTTGGGCCTACCGTGGGGACACAATTGTGGCTCACGGTGACCCAAGGAGACCACCTGGGCGCCATGGTGCTGGCAGGATCCACCAGCAGGCCTCCAGAACCTGTGGAATGCTGCTGGTAAACTGTAGGTCTTTCCAGATGCCCTGCCAGCCCACCGGGGACTTGCGTGGGGCTGCGTTATGGACCCTGAATGTAAAAGAATAAATCTTGTATTTATGGGGGGGGGGGGGGCACAGGGGGTGGGTAATGTACTGTATTTAATAAATAGAATGCTGTTTATTGTGGGGCTGTGCATTGTTTTGATTGCGGAGACTGGGGGTGGGGGGTGGGGAGTTTCCCCAACGGTATGTGGGTAGGCCTCCCTTGTGGGTACTGACTGGGTGGTTAGGCCTCACGGGTGGGGGGGGGTTAGTGTGGGAGGGTATGTAGGCATCCCGAGTGGTGGATGGGTGAGGGTGGGTTAACCCCTTCATGACTGTAGCGGTTAATAACCGCTATGGTGATTAAGGGGTTAGGGGACATTACTTTGTATGTTTTTATTTTTGTGTCTGTTTTGCAGAAGCGGAGGGGCCATGGCCAGGATGGGGGGGGGTTAACGGTATGTGGGTAGGGGGTGAGGGTGGTTAGCAATGCAGGTAGGGAGATTTACTGGTAACAGAAACATCTCTCTCCCTTCAATGTAATCTGTTTAAAGCCCCCTCCCCCCTAATGTGTGTTTCTGTAAAATCTCTCTCCCTTCAATGTACAGGTACTGTAATCTGTTTAACAGAAACATTAGGGGGGAAGGGGCTTTAGGCCTTTATATCTCTCTCCCTTCATTGTAATCTGTTTAACACAAACATTCGGGGGGAAGGGGCTTTAGGCCTTTATATCTCTCTCCCTTCAGTGTAATCTGCTTAACAGAAACATTAGGGGGGAGGGGGCTTTAAACAATGCTGTGTATAATGTATAAGGTTTTTTACAATTAGATAGATGTAATCCTTGGTTTTGTAAGGGTTAGTTTGGTTTTAAATTGTCTTTTCTGGTTGGTACTTACAGTATATATTGATTTTGGTTTACTTGATTGGTTAAAATACTGTAGTTGACTTGTTTGGAAGTGTTTGTGTTTACTGGTAGAGTAGCTTGCAATTATATTGTTAACATTCATTTGCAGAATGTACAGTACTGTATATGGTGCATAGATTTAATGCTATGCATCATTTACAGTATACAATGTAAATGCAATGTACTGTGTGGATTGTAATGTTATGTTTTATATTGTAAAATAAGTTAGGATTATTAAATGGATTATTATTATTGTCTGTATAGTGTATATATGTATACTGTATATATATATATGTATATATATATATATATATATATATATATATATATATATATACAGTGTATATATATACAAAGTATATACTGTACAGTATATATTTATTTCTCTTCATGTATTTATTTATTTATTTATTTAGATTTATTTATTAATTGTGGGGCTGCTGTGCGTGAATTTTTTTTATTGGGGGTGAGGGGGGTGTTTGGCCCTTGGTGTGAGTTTACGACTTGCAGCAGCAGCACAATTTATAAATAAATCTAAATAAATAAATAAATAAATAAATGACAATAAATACATTTGAAATACATTTTAATTGATAGTGTAGATGTGCAGGGGGTCTCCGGAGCTGAAGCGCACAGGTTTCAGGTCTGGGGCCCCCGTGGCCCCCGAGATACAGGCCCCTTTAGGGGGTGCCGGTATCTCTCTGCTCTGCTTGGTTTACAGGCCGCGATCACGTGATCGGGGCCTTTAACGCAAAGCACTCAGCACTCAGAAACACAGGCCAGGCAGATTTAACACACACACACAATAGGGGGAGGTTTTTTACATAGCTTGCAGGGAAGCTTAACGCACACACACAATAGGGGGATAGGGGGAGGGGGTTTTACATAGATTAGGGAGAAGGCAGGGCGTTTTAAAAGCGAGAATAGGGGGAGGGGGTTTTACATAGATTAGAGAGAAGGCAGGGAGTTTTAACACAGACGTGAAAAATATGTATTGAATGTATTAATTGTTTATTATGCCTTAACCCCTTCATTGCCTTAGCGGCTATCCGCTATGGTAATGACGCAGCACTTTCCGTATTTTTAATAATATTGATCAGGAGCAGGGGGGGGGGGTTCCCTGAGCATTAATTTCTGGCTCAGGGAACCCCCTGCTCACTTTACAATATTATTAAAATAATGCTTCTTTACCATAGCGCATAGACGCTAAGGTAAAGAACGAGTGTTTATTTATACTGTATATTGTATGTGTTTTATTGATACTGTACATGTGCAGAGGGTCTCCAGAGCAGAAGCGCACAGGTTTCAGGTCTGGGGACTCCGTGCCCCCCGAGATACAGGCCCCTTTAGGGGGTGCCGGTATCCCTCTGCTCTGCTTGGTTTACAGGCCGCGGTCACGTGATCGGGACCTTAAAACGCAGAGGGATACCGGCACCCCCTAAAGGGGCCTGTATCTCGGGGGGCACGGGGTCCCCAGACCTTAAACCAACGCGGTTCAGCTCCGGAGACCCCCTGCACATCTACACTATCAATAAAAATGTATTTCAAATGTATTTATTGTCATTTATTTATTTATTTTTTGGCGGCTGCTGTGTGTATTTTATTGTTGTGGGTTGCGGGAGGGTGGGTGAATGGGGTATTCGCCCCAACGATGGTTGGGGAGGGCTTGCGGAGGGGGGGGTGGGGTAGCGGGAGGGCTTAACCCCTTCATGACCGTAGCGGTATTAACTGCTATGGTCGTGAAGGGGTTAAGTGCACCCGCAACCCCCCCCCCCTCCCGCAAGTCCTAAACTCACACCAAGGGCCAAATACCCCCCTCACCCATCCCCACTACACACAATAAAGCGGGCACGGTGGGTTAACCCCTTCATTGCCTTAGCGGCTATCCGCTATGGTAATGACGCAGCATTTTCCGTATTTTTAATAATATTGATCAGGAGCAAGGGGGGGGGGGGTTCCCTGAGCATTAATTTCTGGCTCAGGGAACCCCCTGCTCACTGTACAATATTATTAAAATAATGCTTCTTTACCATAGCGCATAGACGCTAAGGTAAAGAACGAGTGTTTATTTATACTGTATATTGTATGTGTTTTATTGATACTGTACATGTGCAGAGGGTCTCCAGAGCAGAAGCGCACAGGTTTCAGGTCTGGGGACCCCGTGCCCCCCGAGATACAGGCCCCTTTAGGGGGTGCCTGTATCCCTCTGCTCTGCTTGGTTTACAGGCCGCGGTCACGTGATCGGGACCTTTAAACGCAGAGGGATACCAGAACCCCCTAAAGGGGCCTGTATCTCGGGGGGCACGGGGTCCCCAGACCTAAAACCAACGCGGTTCAGCTCTGGAGACCCCCTGCACATCTACACTATCAATAAAAATGTATTTCAAATAATTTTTAATGTGCGGATGTTTGCGCAGAGAGAGAGCAGCGGATCTCTCTCTGCTGCAAACACATCTCGCCCCCGCCGCCCATACAGTATATCATTTATGTATGTGCATATACAGTACAGTACAGTACTGTACAGTACTGTATGTTAGGGCTTACAGGGGTTGTTGTTATACAGTATATATATATATATATATATATATATATATATATATATATACTGTACAGTATACAGTATACAGTATACTGCATTACAATTCATTATAGGGGACGGCTTCACAGAGAACAGCTCGCAAGCGCCACCATGTGTATTTTGACGGCATTGCAGTATTGTAACCAGCCGGAATAAAAAGCTTAAATTCCTGCCGGAAAATAACGCAATGCACTCTGGCAGAAAACTATCAGAAACCTGAATACACCCGAGTATACCCGAATTCGCGGGACTAGCCGTGCTCGAATAAAGTGTGTCGCCAGTGTACCAATCCACCCAGCCTCAAAAGGGTCCCATTCTGTGTCACCTTCCTTTCTAAGTCTTTCTTGAATTTCTTCTATCTTGTCTAACTCATGCTGTACCTTGCCACTCTGATCTTGGATGAAAACACAACATTGTTCTTTAATTAGGACACATACTATCACGGCCCCTTCTATTCTCGGCCGCCACTGTACACCTCCTTTTGATGCTAAAATGTAATCTAAAGCCATTCTGTTTTGTAAGGCCATAAGCCTGATCTGGACCTGTTCTTGGTTTAGTGATGCAATGGCTATAGTGGTGTGATTGAGGACATCATCTAACACATCTGTTAATGTATTAAGCCTGTCATACAGTAACCCAACTCCTACATTTAGAACTAAACTAACCCAAAATTGTTCTTTCCATAATCTACTTTCAGCCCTAAAATATTTGGTGTTTTTCTCCTGTTTCTGGTTGTTGGAGGCACTTGAACCATAAATGATTGGTGTTGCTAGTGTGTAAAAATGGATACAAAAAAATGCTAAAAACCTTATTTTAGGCAAATGAACTTTCTGCTGGTAGCTAAAGAAAATGGCATCTATCTCTACCATCATATATTTTGAGAATTAGCACAACATTCTATTACTGAGAATTGAGGGTGGTTGGTATCTGTGGAAGTGAATGCATGATCATCACTCCTGCATGCATTATACTGCACCGACATACTGCACCGACACACTTTATTCGAGCAAATACCCGGTATGTACCTGGCAGATACCTGGAATGCGCCGCTCCTAACCTCTGGCAAGCCCCGTTGCATTTGCCTTCCCAGCCTGGGTTCATGCCTGGCTGATGGGCGGCTGATCTGTTAAATGATAATGATTAGGATTTAATAGGCTGCAATGCTTCACGTGTCTACCAGATGGCATAAATTCATGAATTGAAATGCAGTATATATATATATGTACTGTGCAGTATTGCAGCCAGCGGGAATAAAATGCTTCAATCCCTGCCGGAAAATAACTCAATGCACTCGGGCAGAAAACAGTCACAAACCTCAAAACACCCGGGTATACCCGAATTCGTGGGACTAGCCGAGCTCGAATAAAGTGTGTCGCCAGTGTACTTTATTCGAGCAAATACCCAGTATGTACCTGGCAGATACCTGGAATGCGCCACTCCTCACCTCTGACAAGCCCCGTTGTGTTTGCCTTCCCAGCCTGGGTTCATGCCTGGCTGATGGGCGGCTGATCTGTTAAATGATAATGATTAGGATTTAATAGGCTGCAATGCTTCGCGTGTCTTCCAGATGGCATAAATTCATGAATTGTAATGCAGTATATATATATATATACTGTGCAGTATTGCAGCCAGCGGGAATAAAATGCTTCAATCCCTGCTTGGAAAATACCTCAATGCACTCGGGCAGAAAACAGTCACAAACCTCAATACACCCGGGTATACCCGAATTCGTGGGACTAGCCCAGCTCGAATAAAGTGTGTCGCCAGTGTATAGATCATTCACTCAGAAAAACAGAACAAAAAATGTATGCGATGGTCAAAAAATGGCTGACTTGTGATCCTTTCCTTGTGGCTGACACGCCCCTGGGTGTCCCCCTCCTCTCGGTGGGGGTGCAACACACTTCTGGATCAAAGTTTTGCTGCACATGACACATACATAGAGAGTGATGAGTACTGCCAAAACACATACAAGAGCATTCACAAGCCTCACTTCCAGGGAACCAATGGACTTTGTGATGTTTGTGGGTGAGATGGTGCTTATTGTAGTATTACCTTGACCATGGTGATAGATATCTGCGATGTATAAGGAACACAGGCAGATGAGTATTGCTGACAAGGCTCTGTGGAGAGCATTCCCATGACAATCTTGTCATCTCTCTGTGGGGTATACCTTCACAGACCAATGGTGCATACATCTTAAAATTCTAATTTAAACACGCTATAAAAGAATAAAAATATTGAGTCTTTGATAAAAATGAAATGTTCTAATAAGACCAGGCCTCTGCCTGGTATCTTATTTTCCTCGTTGGTTAACGGTCAGAGTTTTATGACTCGTCAAAACGTTAACTTGATGCGGCTGTGCTTTAGATGACTTTGGTCTTTGGTGGAGCTGGAATGAGTTTCACGTTAGTCACATGGATCCAAGAAGAAATCTCTGACACTTTAATTGCTGTATTAGTGGTGAGAAGTATTTGAAATGGTCTTTTCATCTGGGATAAAGAGCGTGCTTGCGTAGGAACTACTTGACTATTAACTCTGTCTCGCGTATGTGCACTTTTAACTTTGTCTTATGCCTAGAGAAACTCAAAAAATCTATAAGTTGCGTACAATACTTATTAATTGTTTTATTACCAATAGCATGGTCCTTAATTTGTTCCTTTGGACTACTGATAGTCATAAGTCATCCCATATGTGTCTCATAGGGAGATAATTTATACCTAGGAATAAATTCTTGTATCAGTGTGTTGTGACAAACGGCTTACTCCGGGGCTCCGCCGTCTGTCCGGGACTGTTAGAACACGGTCTTTTAGGGTAGGTTAAATGATGAGACGTCACGTACTGTTCCTTTAAACAGGCTATGCCTGGTTTATTCAGTCCCAGGCACTGAGACTGCCACAGTTTAAACAGAAAACAAAGCCAAACAAAAAGCTGCTCGTCTGAGCGATAACTTAAACTTAGATGTCCCTGACTCAGAGTTGGAAGTGGCTTGTCCACTTCCACCAACAAAATAAGTACCTTTGCAGTCTTTAGACAAACTAACAGAATGAATGAAGCGATTTGGGAAAGCGGCTTTCTCACCCCTCTGCAGTTCAGCAGCCTTCCAGGCTCTTGGGCGGGGCCCAGAGGAAACAGGAAACAGGTCTTATATACCTGAACTCTAATCAGCATGACAGGTGACAGAAAACAGGCAGCAGACAAACTGTGGAATGGAGTGCCTGTACCACGAGGCTGCCCTGTTCAGCTTAGACAGGACAGAAACTGTTCAGTATCCTGGGAGCCCTGTATATGGAGTTTATTACCAACCCCTGGTTTCTGTCACATATCCTCCCCCCCAGCTCAGACCTCGAGGGGTGAGCGACCATGGATATTAGGGAGTGCATCCTTGACAACCCGTCGGCATTGCCATGTTTGTGCCCCGACCTGTGTTCCACAGAAAATTTAAAGGGCTGTAGGCTTAGGAACCACCTGGTCACCCTAGCGTTCTTCTCCCTATTTTGACACATCCAGGTAAGGGGTGCATGATCTGTGACCAATCGGAACTTTCTCCCCAACAGATAATACTTGAGTGTCTCTACAGCCCACTTTATTGCGAGACACTCTTTCTCGACTATGGAGTAATTTTTCTCCTGGGGATTTAGTTTCCTACTTAAATAAAGGATGGGGTGCTCCTCCCCTTGAGACTCCTGGGAAAGTACCGCCCCCAGCCCTACCTCAGATGCGTCGGTTTGGACTACGAACTCTTTGGAGAAGTCAGGTGTGACCAACACTGGTTGGGCACAGAGAGCTTCTTTCAGGCTTCTAAAGGCCTGTTCGGCTTCGGGGGACCACTTTACCATTAGCGGTCCTCTTGCTTTTGTGAGGTCGGTTAGTGGGGTTGCCTTAGTTGCAAAATTGGGAATAAACCTCCTATAGTAGCCAATTAACCCCAAAAAGGTCCTTACTTGTTTTTTTGTGACTGGCCTTGGCCAATTTTGTATCGCCTCTACTTTGAGTGTTTGTGGTTTGAGTAACCCTCTACCAATAGAATACCCCAGATACTTGGCCTCCTCCAGACCAATAGTGCATTTAGCGGGGTTAGCAGTTAGTCCAGCAGACCGAACTGCGTCGAGCACAGCTTGGACCTTTGGAAGGTGGGACTGCCAATCTTCACTATGGATTACCACATCATCCAGGTAGGCGGCAGCGTACCGAACATGTGGTTTTAAAATTTTATCCATCATTCTTTGGAATGTGGCGGGAGCTCCATGTAAGCCAAAAGGCAGCACCTTATATTGAAAGAGGCCGTCTGGGGTTGAGAAGGCTGTTTTTTCTTTTGCCCTTTCTGTGAGGGGAACCTGCCAGTACCCTTTTGTTAGGTCTAGGGTTGTGAGATATCGGGCTTTGCCCAGTCTCTCTACAAGTTCATCCACCCTGGGCATAGGATAAGTATCAAATTTTGACACCGCGTTTAGTTTCCGGTAGTCATTACAAAACCTTGTTGTACCGTCTGGCTTTGGGACTAAAACTATAGGGCTGTTCCACCCACTTTGGGATTCCTCAATTACGCCTAGTTTTAGCATTTTTTTAACCTCTAAACTTATAGCCTCTCTCTTGGCCTCTGGGATTCGGTACGGTTTAAGGTTAACTCGGACCCCCGGTTCAGAGACTATGTCATGTTTAATTACGTTAGTTTTACCTGGCTGTGTAGAGAAGATTTCTTTGTTCCTTCTTACTAAACTCTGGACCTCTCGTTTCTGATGCACGGACAGTGTTTCAGCTATGCTAACCTCTGGGTCAGTTTCTTGATTCTCTGACGGACCTGGGGGTACTAGGGTTAACAAGACCTCTCTATCTTTCCAGGGCTTGAGTAGGTTTATATGGTAAATTTGCTCAGGTTTCCTCCTACCTGGCTGCCTTACCCTATAATTTACTTCTCCCACTCTTTCCAAGACCTCATATGGCCCATGCCATTTAGCAAGGAATTTACTCTCCACGGTGTGGACCAGAACTAGTACCCTATCACCTGGAAAAAAAATTCTGACCCTAGCACCCTTATTATACGTATTCCTTTGTGCTTCTTGAGCTTTCTCCATGTGTTCCCTCACTATGGGTAGGACTGCAGCAATGCGGTCCTGCATTTGGGCAACATGCTCTATTACACTTCTGTAAGGGGTAACCTCGTGTTCCCAAGTTTCTTTGGCTATATCCAGTAAGCCCCTTGGATGTCGGCCATACAATAGTTCAAACGGGGAGAAGCCTGTGGATGACTGGGGAACTTCCCTAATGGCAAATAACAGGTATGGTAACAAACAGTCCCAGTTTTTCCCATCCTTATCGACCGCCCGGCGTAACATGCTCTTTAAGGTTTTATTGAACCTTTCCACTAAACCATCTGTTTGTGGATGATAGACTGAGGTTCTGAGATGCTTGATTTTTAGGAGTTTACATAGCTCTTTTGTTACTTGGGACATAAATGGTGTTCCCTGGTCAGATAAGATCTCTTTAGGAATTCCGACCCGGGAAAACAGAAGTACTAACTCTTTTGCTATGTTTTTAGCAGAGGTGCTACGTAGGGGAACTGCCTCCGGATATCGGGTAGCATAATCTAATATTACCAATATATGCTGATGTCCCCTAGCAGACTTTATTAGGGGTCCTACTAGATCCATAGCAATCCGGTCAAATGGTACCTCTATTATGGGAAGGGGTACCAATGGGCTGCGGTATGCTTTGAACGGGGCGGTGATCTGACATTCTGGGCATGAGGAACAATAGTTTGTAATTTCTGCCAGAACCCCAGGCCAATAAAAGCTTCGGAGAACCTTTTCTTTTGTCTTTTCCACCCCTAGGTGTCCCCCCAATGGATGACTATGTGCGAGGTGTAATACTACGTTACGGAATGTCCGTGGTACCAACAATTGTTTAGTTGTAACTGATTTTCTTTTATCAACCCGATATACTAGGTCGTTCTCTACCTCGAAGTAGGGGTAAGCAAGTGACCTATCTGGTTGGCCATGAGTACTATTCTGGTCCCGTATATTTCCCCTTGCTACCGCTAATGTGGGGTCCTCCCACTGGGCCTTCTTAAAACTCCCAGGACTGACCTCTAGGTCAGCGAGGGTCTTATCCTATACTGGGGTGGTAAGTGCCTGATCAACATCTTGATTTGGGGTATTCCCTACCAAAGTAGTGATGGGGAAGGGAATTTCACAGCACTCCTCCTTTTCCCCCTTCTTATTTGGGCCCTCGTCAACCTCCATTTCTGAAAAAGGGAAAGGATTTGTTTCTTCTAACACTTCGTTATGGTCTGCTATTGAACTCTGGGCGCTATTCTGAGCTGGGGACCACATTTTTAGAAAATGGGGAAAGTCGGTCCCTATTAACACATCATGTGCCAGTTTGGGTACAACACCCACTTTGAAATCTAAAGAACCAAATTCTGTTTCAAAAAAAACATCAACAGTGGAATATTCATGATTATCCCCATGTATACAACAAATTGCCACTCTTTGTGAACTGTTTACCTGTTTCTTCTTAATGGGCAATAGGTATTCGGACACTAGTGTGACCATACTCCCAGAGTCAAGAAGTGCCCGAACCCTCTTACCATTAACCTTTACAAATGCCCACAGATGGTTATTCAAGGGGTCCTCTGGGCTAGGGCCCATACATTGGGACAACAGCGAATAAGGTTCCACGCTGTTGCATTGCATGGGCTCATCATTTAGTGGGCAGATTTTTGCTGTGTGGCCCCTCTCATGACAATTTACACATTTAGGTACATAGTCTGTGTCCCACTTAGAGCCTTTTCCCGGCTCCCCATGTTGGCTATTGCCCTTAGTGTGCGAACCACTGTTGCTGGAGCGGCGTGAAGGTGGTGGCCGCTCTTCAGCGCCCCTTAACCCCGGTACCCTTTTACCGTCTCTGGAAGTGTCCTGGAACCTCGGATAGTGGGGTTGCTCCACGACTGTGGGTTGCGGGTGCTATTCTGCTGCACTGTACCTTTCTACAAGGGCCACAAGCTCATCCGCATTGTGGGGGTCACTCCGACTGACCCAACGGCGTAAGGCAGAGGGAAGTTTCCTCAAGAACTGGTCCATGACCAACCGTTCCACGATGTGGCTTGCTGAGTTGATCTCGGGTTGTAGCCACTTCCGGGCGAGGTGGATGAGGTCATACATCTGGCTTCGGGTGGCTTTATCCATCGTGAAGGACCATGCGTGAAACCTTTGGGCACGAACAGCCGTGGTTACGCCGAGGCGGGCGAGGATCTCGAACTTCAATTTTGCATAGACGTTAGCTTCGGCTGGCTCTAGATCAAAGTAAGCCTTCTGGGGTTCGCCGCTTAGGAAGGGTGCGATTAGACCAGCCCACTCAGCTTCTGGCCATCCCTCTCTCTGTGCCGTGCGTTCAAACGTGAGAAGATAGGCTTCCACATCATCCGAGGGTCCCATCTTCTGAAGGTAGTGGCTTGCCCTGGTCATTTTCGGAACTGGGGCTGCCTCTGCCAGTGGAAGGTTACTGATAGTCCCCCTCAGGATCTCGAGTTCCTGCTGTAAGCCCTGAGCGAACCGCTTTTGCTCCTCTCTCAGCAGGCGGTTTGTCTCTTGCTGGTTTGCATTAGTCTCTTGCTGGGCTATTAACAGCTGTCG
The DNA here is from genome assembly GCF_040206685.1 of Ascaphus truei. Taxonomy (NCBI): domain Eukaryota; kingdom Metazoa; phylum Chordata; class Amphibia; order Anura; family Ascaphidae; genus Ascaphus; species Ascaphus truei. Next base: position 278,717,649 of record NC_134483.1, read on the forward strand.
CTGGGTTTCACTCGCCTGTTGCTGGGCTTCATTCGCGTCTTTCTGGACTGCGACATTGCGTACCAGCGCACTCACCACGTCTTCCATCTTGTTTGGAGAGAGAGAAAAAAAAACCTTCTTTTTTTTTTTTTTTTTTTTTTTTTAAAGTTCTTTAACCCCCAGATCTTTCAGTGTTCTGCCCGCATTCTCCACCATATGTGACAAACGGCTTACTCCGGGGCTCCGCCGTCTGTCCGGGACTGTTAGAACACGGTCTTTTAGGGTAGGTTAAATGATGAGACGTCACGTACTGTTCCTTTAAACAGGCTATGCCTGGTTTATTCAGTCCCAGGCACTGAGACTGCCACAGTTTAAACAGAAAACAAAGCCAAACAAAAAGCTGCTCGTCTGAGCGATAACTTAAACTTAGATGTCCCTGACTCAGAGTTGGAAGTGGCTTGTCCACTTCCACCAACAAAATAAGTACCTTTGCAGTCTTTAGACAAACTAACAGAATGAATGAAGCGATTTGGGAAAGCGGCTTTCTCACCCCTCTGCAGTTCAGCAGCCTTCCAGGCTCTTGGGCGGGGCCCAGAGGAAACAGGAAACAGGTCTTATATACCTGAACTCTAATCAGCATGACAGGTGACAGAAAACAGGCAGCAGACAAACTGTGGAATGGAGTGCCTGTACCACGAGGCTGCCCTGTTCAGCTTAGACAGGACAGAAACTGTTCAGTATCCTGGGAGCCCTGTATATGGAGTTTATTACCAACCCCTGGTTTCTGTCACAGTGTTTACTACTGTCTTAACATCCGCATATAGACAGAGGTACCCCTATTAACGCTCCTCATATTTAAAACTTAACAGCTAATGTGGACTTGACTGTACTACAATCTGAGTTCCTAAGACTTTGGGCCTCATCCATTGCCAAACCACTTGCTTCCATAATCAACTCTATCCTTGTATAGGCCATATTCCTAAGACCTGGAAACTACCAGAGCTTGCCCAATCTTCACAAGTGGGGACATAAACACTGTCTCAAACTACAGACCAATCTCTCTTCTCCCCATACACACTTGCTCTCATTCATGCCTCACTGTCATCTCCTCCAATGCAAATGGTATAAACCTTTTCATTAAATACTAACTAACCTTAAAACTTGCCCCACAAATCAAGCATCCCAATAGCCTGCACTCATGGCTATTATCCCACACACAGTCAGTCCTACAACCCATTGTGGCCAAGCACTGCCATCTACAGCACTTATTCCCTCACCTGCTATCTCTGTAAATTCCCCTCAAACCTTAGATTGTAAGCTCTTCAGGGCAGGGATTTCCTTTCTGTCATGAGAGAGAGGATCTGGCCCGGGATTAAAGGGGTTACACCCCATTTGGCCACCCTCTACTCTCACCTGGGAAGCAAGGGGTTAACTGGACTGAGGTCCAGTAATGTGTTTTTGCCTTGCTTCAGTATCCAAATGTTTATTCCCCTGTATAAATGTATTGTGTTTTCCTGGTGTTTGCACTCACACATACACTAGGGTTGATGTGGGAGGAAAGGGGTTAATGTTAGTTTAGTGATTATAGCCCTTTGTTCCCTTTTCCCGCCTTTTCAGGCTCCATTTTGCAGCCGTCCATAGGGCGCCATTGAGCCTCCATGCGTTCTAATGGCAGAAGTAGCAGTTTTGGACCTGTTTTCAAGCGACGACCAGCAGGTGGCGTCCGAGAGGAGGAGTGGCGGTTTCCCATTGTAAGTCAATAGCCTCATTGACTTCAATGGAGATTCCTCAATGCCGGCCTCGAGGAACAGGTTGGCAGCCATCCAAACCGCAGACCGCAAAAGCGGATACAATGTCTTTGAAAAGAGTTTAATCACTTTGGTCAAGTTCAAAAACAATTGGCGTGGGAATCTTAGGTTCTAGGTCCCTGTTAATAAAGTTCTTTTTGCCCCTAGCTCCTAGGAACCCTCACACACGATCCACACCGGGTTCAGGAATGAGAGACCCCCATAAGGGGTCGAGCGGAGAAGGAGGGTCGCGCCATTGACTTTAATGGCGGAGCAGAGGTCCCATTGAATCTAATGGTGGTGTGCGCCATGCATTGTCAATGGCGGCGCCGGCCATTGATTCCAATGGGGAAAAGCCGCGTGGCGTAAAAACGACTAAGTATAAAATGCTGAAACATGTAAGTCCATATCTCCGGTTTTGGAATGACCAGGGGGATGGGATTTGGGTGGCATGTAGCCCAGGTTCTGGCTTTCATGCATGACCCTTCCCAGCCCCCTCCGACCAACCATACAGAGTGTGGACGAATGTAAAGATTTGTGGTTTTTTCCATAGGCTTCAACGGCGGTGTTTCCCTATTGAAAGCCTATGGCAGGAAATCCCATTGACAGCAACGGCGGAGCCCGCCATTCAACGCTATGGTGGTGGACCCCGTAGATTTTAATGGGGAAAGAGTGAAAAGGAGAGATTCATTTTTAAAGGGACGAATCCTGTATTTTAAAAAAATGTATTAAAGTGCATTTCTGTATCTCCGGTTCTGGAGGTCACAGAGAGTTGAAATTTGGCCAATATGTAGGGTCACTGTAGGCTTTAATAACTGGCAGATTTCGACCCACTGGACCCACCAGAACAGAACTTATTAATAAGTGAAAATATTAAAGTGTATATGGGATTTTGGATCTGCTCTGAAAATGCAGACCCCATCTGCTATGCTAATCGGGCAGGAAGGGCATCCTGAAAAACTTAGCATAGCCCTGTAATCAAAAGTGATCAAAAGTTAACTGCCCTGATTGTTTATACTAGGGGCAGGAACAAAGGAGCTGAGTGTTTTTAAGTGTGGTACGTCACACTTACAGGGGAAGCCAAAATTTACTTCAGAGATTTTTCTAGCCAACTCGGTGCCTAGGGTTAAGAGTAAAGGGTTGAAACAGTATATAAGTCAGAGTCACCTTTACTCAATTGTCTTCATGCATGGTCTTCATGTTCTTAATGCATTGTCGTGATGTCCACATCTGAACTTGAATTATGGAAGAAATGGCCCATCCTGTATCCTGATGGCTTTCTTGTCCTAACCTTTAAGTAAGTGCTATATTTTGTCTGTTATTTGTATAATCTGTGGTGTTCACCTTCTTCAAGGAATAAATTATATTTTATCATATCTAAGCCTCGTTCAGTTCAACCCAAATATTTGGTGTTTATTATATCTTGTCATAAGTTACAGTGACACTTTCCTATTGTCTGATTTTGACAAAAACACTTACCATTCTATTATAATTCCCTCTACTGTATTCTTTGTGAAGTGCTGAGAACATTTTTGACGCTATATATAAATAAAGTCATACCCTACAATACAATACTATCCAAAGTTATGGACAAAGAATGTGTTCACTCTACTGTAACTATTCTGCTAAAAATGTGAAATGCCTTGTATATAATGTATACCCTGCTAATTTATGTAACTGCATTTGCAACTATGTATCACCTGTCCTTTAACTCTATGCCCTGGACACACCCAAAAACGAGAGGTGACTCCCAAAGCACCACTTCCTGGCAAAACATTCTACAAATATTTTAAAAATAACTACTGCTTATAATAAAATGGGACACCTATGGAAAAATAAATGGTTAAAAGTTATAAAATACATCATATATTCAGATAATAGTCAAATGCTTTATATATATATATATATATATATATATTTATATAATTTAAACAATACGTGTGAGCTTAAAATATTTCCAACATATCCTAATCCTCTAGAAATGCAATTGACGTGTTTTTACTGGTTTACACACACAGAAACCACAATACAGACACACAAAGAACAGAGACACAAACTTCTCTCCTACACAGCCAATCAACTTCACATAAATAACCTGCTTTAAAAACTAATTTTTATGCTCCGGAGCTTTTGAGTTAACTTTCGTATCTTTGCACATTCCTTTGGAGAAAGGGGGGAGCGGTCTGTGCTGCTGTTATTCTGATTCTCTTTCTAATTGCCATTTGAACAGAAGGAAAAAGAATTGTAACGGGTTTTCTGGACTGGCCTGACCCACCCAATCTCATATTGGCCCCTGTGGTCTAACCAGTCCCCATTACAGTGTGATGTCTGGTGGTGCACCTGTTGGCAACAGGACTCCTGAGTCTCCCGCATGATGTTGTGTTGGGGATTTGCCAACCCAGACAGGCAGCTGAGGTAGTGTGCTTGAGTCCTACCTAGATCCAGTTCAGCGCCTCCACCTCATCAGGATCCCAGCTTGAGCTTGTGGATGGTCCTGGTGAGAAACTCCTCTGTGGTGCAGCCCCCTGCGTAATCACTCCACACTTACACACGAGGGTATCGTTTAACAGGAACATCTTTATTTGCACGGTGGGCCAGCTGCCCTCCACAATGGGTGAATTTAGCCCTCCATTGTTCACCGTACTTCCCTTTGAAAGGTATAGTCCTCCTAATGTAGGGATTCCTTATCCCCGCAGGGATATCTCCCTGTGACCAGGTCCCTGGTCACAGTTCCAACACTGTCCATTTAACAGCTTCTTAACTCCTCCTTCATAACTCAGCAAACACACTCTTACTCTCTACTCCCAACTCGCTCCTACCTCTAACTTTTGGTCAGTGCTGTGCCTTATGTATCCTCTGGGGCTGACACAACTCTGACATCACTAATCGTGGAGTCAGGGCCTGTGACCACTCCCATCCATACATAGGGCACCTCACCAGGGTGTGAGGGCAAACCTCCATGATTACTGCTGGCATGCCCATAACTTACCAGGCCTTACTGTCAGCAGGAGAGATGACTGCAGCCATTTTACAGCATGGCTACAGAATATTTTCTGGTTTTAAAAGACCTATTCGTGTGGCCAGTACGAACAAACCTTTTAATTTTTACCAGTTACAGGGCAATTACTGGCAAAATGTCCTGCCTTTTTACACTTATAACCAGTGTTCGACAAACTTATACATTTGCTCGCCCCGGGCGAGTAGATTTAACCCCCGGGCGAGTAAATATTGGCCCAAGCAGCACACGTTTGGTACTAGGTGGCGAGTAGATTTTTTTGTGTGGCAAGTAGATTTTTTGGTGATTTGTCAACCACTGCTTATAACACTTTCTGTCCCTTCCAAACAATATACATAGTCTCTAATTGTATCCCAATTTCTGCATATAAACCTTTCATAAAAATAACCCTCAATACCTACTTCCTCAACACCATCATATGCCTTGATTATCTATCGGAAAATTCACTTGCTATTTCTTTCATATTCACTTTCTATTTCACTTGTTATTATATTAACTTCTATCCTGGCAATGGTTAAAATAAATGCAACAAGTATCCACACGGGAAAACGGAGCACAGCAAATGCAAAAATGAGGGGGCTAGATACCGGTAATTAAAAGTCCTTTAATCCATGGTAGACATCATGGCATGGGATAAGTTAAAATCTATAAAATCTAAAATTATATTAACTTCTATCCTGGCAATGGTTAAAATAAATGCAATGGGACCCTCCTGTCCCTCAACAGAATTCTTTTGACCCATATTAAGGTAAGGCATGTTTCCCTGTGGGATTCAAAAACACATGAGACGGCGCTCCCTGAGCTTCTCAATCCCACAGAAAAAGAACCCTCTTTCATTTAAACATCTGCACAAATTGTTGATAATAGTACAAACAGTGGCATTCACTGGCCAACAAAATATATTTATATTGTCTCTTATCGTTCTCTGTATTCATTCTTTATTATTTTTGTCTGCAGACACACAATCTTTTGAGAATTTTTGGTTTCCCATTATTCCCCTGTTACAGCAATCAAATTTAATTGACCTGTACAATACTACTGATACAATAATCAAATTTAATTGACCTGTACAATTCTCCTGAAACAATAATCAAATTTAATTGACCTGTACAATTTGGCGTTACAATAATCAGCGCAAGCTGATTATGTACAACTCTTTTGGCATGTTACTGTTCTGAATAGTGTAAATATGCAATTAATGACCTGTCACGAGACTGTTCCCCAATCATATTTTTTCACCATAACTATACCAAAGAAAAAACTTGATTTACTTCAGCGGGTCCAACCCAGTCCTGATAAACCTTATATTTTTATAACATGGATACAGAAAAGACCTTCTAAACAGATATCCATTTATAAACTCACTTGGTATGTTAATGACACGACAGAGCAAATGTACAATCAGGGACCCGTCCTGTTCAGACAACAAAAAATATTTATCACAACCCAGGACGGTCTGAAAACAATCCCTTAAGCATACAAACACTCCCTCTCTTCACAAAAAACACCAAAGCTTTTAACGGGACTCTCACTTTAGCCCCTAACAACTCTAACACTTTAAAATGAATACAGGAACAGAGAATAATAAACTCACTTGATACAGGTTTCCATCACTCAGAGAAGACATCCTTTAAGGACCAGCTCTCTACACAGCACTCAAAGAATTTTAAACTCAGGCTTTCCTCAAAAGGTGCCTTTTACCTTGATTCTTATGAGCGCTCAGGTTTGAGTGACCGAGGAGTGGCCTGTCCAGGTGCTCTGCATCCGAGATATTGGAAACCATCCTCTGCTACCACCTGTGAAAGCTGTAGAAATGTTACAACAAAAATTCAGTTATCAAATGAGTTTATTTCAGGTGCACACAGCAGAGAGAGCTTCAACACAAAAAGTTCTCTCCCACATAATACGGTATGAGATATATTTATACCCTAAAAACTAAAGCTTCACCCTTTTATGGGGGGGCTTGCGCGTCACTAAATCTTACATCATTTTGTAATACATAACAATACTAAAGCTGATGTAATTTTGTAATACATAACAATACTGGATAAATGTATGTAAGCTAAAATCATTATGGGGTTAAATGTGATGTGTCTGTTCAGCCACCTGGCATATTAGTATGAGAAACAGTTTCACTGTAAGAATCTGAGACTGCTAACAAGGCTTCTCATAACTTCTTGCCTGTTTACATTTTCATTTGGAGCTGATTGAATGAGGAAAGATCAATAAAATCAGCTAGGAGCGAAAACATTCCATTCTCTGTTTCACACGTTCGATCACACAGATTTCTTAACATAGAAAGATGACATAAAAACTTACAAAGACAAGACAAGATGGCGGACTAAAATAGTCAAACAAAATGGCTTCTTAGTTCCTAATGCTGTAACGTCAGACCCCCTAATGTCTCAACTTTGTCAACTGCGACACTGTGCGTTTGACTGCACATGATTGATTTGTGTGTTTTTTATGTATTTGGGGGTTTGGGGATCAAATTATTATGATGACCTGTCTGTTGATAATATGTCATGTCTGTTAACTACAGTACAGCTAATCCTTCATGCAGATTTACCCCCCTCCCCCACGCACACACACACACACAAGGCTCGCTCAAGGATTTGAACTTCTTTATCGACACCTACAAAACCATTCATTTATTTTCATATCATATTGTTGGCTTTGAGTCACCTCTCTGCGCCTGCATGCAATCTTCTTTGAGAAGGGAGCTGTTGTTGATTATTACTGAGCATGTGTGAATTGCTTGCGAAATTCAAGAGTAACAAAAAAATATCTTTTTTTTTTTTCGTCATTTTTTATTATTATTTTCTCAACATGAAAGAACATGTTCCTGCCTCATCCATCTTGAAATTACGATATTCAATCTGTGCTGTAGCTTTTGAATGCGACACTGTGTGTTTGACTGCACATGATTGATTTGTGCGATTTTTATGTATTTGGGGGTGTGGGGATAAAATTATTATGATGACCTGCCTGTTGAAAATATGTCATGTCTTTGAACTACAGACAGCTAATCCTCTCTTCAGCTTTACCCCCCTCCCCCACGCACACACACAAGACTCGCTCAAGGATTTGAACCTCTTATCGACACCTCTACAAAACCATTCATTAATTTTCCTATTGTTGGCTTTGAGTCACCTCTCTGCACCTGAGTGTTTGTTGCACCCTGATTGTTGGTGTGCAGCCTCAGGGTAACCCCCCAAGAACACACCTATTAAAAATATAACTTTGTCATAAGGGAAACATATATTTTTGATAAAGTGCTTTTCTGTTGCAGTTTTAAAATGTACAGGCAGGATGCTATTGGTTCTGCCTGCCTTTGTAATGCATTAAGGAACAAATGTTATGCATACCAGAACCAAATGTTTTGACACCTATGAGCTGGGTCACTTGCCTATGCAAGCAGAACAGCTTGCTAGAATTTACATAGCCTGGTGATCAAAGGCTAATTACCTAATTGTTTATGCGGGACCCAGGAACTGGAGTGGGTTGTGAGCGTTAAAACTCACAATTACAAACCAAGGTATCCTGCAAGAATAAACATAACACAGGGGACAAATGTCCCCCCTACCCCCCAGGGGTCCCTGCTTCAAAGTATGTATTGATAGGGTCAAGGGGTGGGGCTACCCAAGGAGAAAATCAGAATGAGTGAGCTTATTAAATATAAGAATATTATGAGATGTCCTTGGCTGAACATGCTAAGAGTTACATATGTGTATTCATGGGACTTACCCGCAACTAACGGTTACAAACACCTGATGTTTAGCCGGTTCGAACAGACAGATATTAATATTTCTCTTAATTTTAATATTACGCTGTAATATTTAGTCTCTGTGGGAGCGTCAGGCGTGACGGAATGTATTAATATGTCTCACATGCCAGTAAGTCCTTCTGAACTGAAGTTATGAAGTTATGAAGTTATTTAGATAGGGAAAAGCAGTTTTTAAACGTCGTGGGGTGGGAGGAGTTTTACTCTGAGGAAAACTGTCAACTTCACCACTGATTTATGAGAGGGGCTGGGTTTAGGTGGTGTTCAAAGGGAAATAATTGTATAAGAACCAGGCTCAGCCTATGGCTATTGGCCTTCATGTTCTGCATGTGTCCTGCATGTATTGCTGTGATGTCAGCTGAAATATGGAAAAAATGGCCCAGTCTGTATCCTGATGGCTTTCTGTCCTAATCTTTAAGTAAGTGTCTATATTTTGCCTGTTATTTGTATAATCTGTGTGTTCACCTTTATCAAGGAATAAATTATATTTTATCATACTGCACCGACACACTTTATTCGAGCAAATACCCGGTATGTACCTGGCAGATACCTGGAATGCGCCGCTCCTCATCTCTGACAAGCCCCGTTGCATTTGCCTTCCCAGCCTGGGTTCATGCCTGGCTGATGGGCGGCTGATCTGTTAAATGATAATGATTAGGATTTAATAGGCTGCAATGCTTAGCGTGTCTACCTGATGGCATAAATTCATGAATTGTAATGCAGTATATATATATGTACTGTGCAGTATTGCAGCCAACGGGAATAAAATGCTTCAATCCCTGCCGGAAAATAACTCAATGCACTCGGGCAGAAAACAGTCACAAACCTCAATACACCCGGGTATACCCGAATTCGTGGGACTAGCCGAGCTCGAATAAAGTGTGTCGCCAGTGTATCTAAGTCTCGTCCCAGTTCAAACCCAGTTATATATATATTTTATATATTTTTGGTGTGTATTATTAACAGCCTGTCACAAAGCACCCGTCACAGGCTTATTAACTGGTGGCAAGCGGCGGGATTGAACTGTACCTGTATTACTAGTGTTCTGCGGGATACTGTGATACAGTGGGAACTTGATGGTAATTGCAAGTTCCTGTGACTAAAGATATTGAACACACAGTGTACAACATATAACACAAGATATGGCACCTCCTCACTGTTCCCCTACTTGTGAGAAGCATTGCCTCCAGAACCAAACTGCCGGCCATCCGTCTGACTGGAGCTGGGCACCGAGACCGGAGGAGTGCATCAAGTCGGCGCGGGGACCAGCAGCCAGCAAGGTTGAGAGAGAGACAGCAATGGGTGAGCATGAAACCTGGCAGGCTGAGCAAAGATCCACAGCTGCAGCTGCTGTAACCATCACACCGCCCGGAGAGCAGAGAATGGACCCAGCTCCGGGACGGCAGAGACTTGTGGAGGGAGCGGGTGGTCTCGGAGACCACAGCAGTCTTGCACCAGGAGAGGTAACGGCCGTTGCGGTGGCCCGTCCATTTTCCCTGAAAGAGCTAGCACTGGTGTGTGCGTTTGGCAAGATGTTGTTCCCAGCGAAGTGGACCCAGTTCCTTGTGTCGGCACCTCAACGACCCGCTTATCCCCTCCCAGAGCCCAGCGCTCAAGCATCTCCGCTCTGGACTCCGTTGCCCCTTGCTGGGGTTAGTCCACCGGTGGCGGAGAAGCACCGGCAGCCACTGCGGCATTGCCAACAAATGGGCCACAATAATGCCCAGTGCCCTGACCGTGCGCGGTTGGGCGAAGAAGCCCCTCAGGGCCAGCGCTCACGAGCTGCGGAAAAGATGACCCAGTTAGCGGCATCCTCTGATGGCTCCCTCCCAGCCAGGGTGACAACCCTCCTCGGGACGTCTCCTGGAGAACCTGGACGGGCTGCATCAGCAACAGCGGCGGAGAGCGGCGGCCATCCACCTGATCCCGGCGGAGAACCGGCGGCGGAGAAGAAGCCGCCACTCCGGCATCCTGCCGGCAGCAATTTTATTTGGGGGGAGGGACAGGGTTTGCGGGAGGGGTTATTTTACCAAGTTTGTATGGAGCTGTGTTCCTCCACAAAGACCTGGGACCCTTGTCCTGCACCGTTGTACCTGTACCCAACCCGGGCGCTGTTGCGGCAGTGGCCCGTTGCTGCCCAGCCCAGATGGGGCCAGCGGCGGCCACTCCAGTCCCCCTGCAATTGGGGCCAACGGAGGCGGCGGTCTCTGTGGGGACCAGCGAGGTAAGCCAGACCAAGTCGCAGACTGATCCTGACTTATTTTTCCCTATGACTGTACCCTGTTGTTTCACTATAGAGGTGACCGGGGGTGGCAGGAGATAGGGGTACCAGGGGAGGGGAAGGAAGGGCAGCTTGTAGGGAAGCCAGGCTTCCCCAGTACCTGGGCGGAGCAGTAAGGGGACTCTCAGTTAAGAGCCCCACTGTTGCAGCCTTGCTATGGGCTGGAGGTACCAGGGGTTGTGGCACAGTTAGACCACCCCCAGATTACCTGCCAGCCAGGAGCTAAGGTGGGTGCATCTGCACCAGCAACCCTGAGCTCATCCCCGTAAATGGGGAGACAGTGTCAGGGAGATGGCCTCACTCAGGTGTCCCTAGGATCCAGGCTAGGATTAGCTAGGGAGAAGCGGAGTGAGGGAAGGCTGAAGATAGGTAGCCAGCATCAGATCTCAGTGGGAGAAGGAGGGCTAGTGGTAGCCGGGGAGGGAAAGCAGCAGGTATGGCAGCTAGAGTCCCCCATTACCCTGGCAGAGCCTCAGGGGGTTTCTCAGACCAGCAATCCCCTGTTGCAGCCTAGCTATGGGCTGGGGGTATCATGGGCAGTGGCCAGTTTGTACCACCCCAGGGATACCTGCCAGCCAAGAGCTAAGGTGGTTGCATTTGGAGAGATGCCCCTGAGCTAATCCCTGGTAAGGGGGAGACAAGGTCCGGGAGGTAGGTGCACTCAGGTAGTTCCAGGGTCTGGGTTAGGATTGCCTAGAGAGGAGAGGAGTGGAGGTGGGCTGCAGGGAGGTAAGCAGCAGGAGTCATCAGCAGGGGCTGAGTTGCTGGACCTCGGGGAGGCTAGGCAGGGAGACACTAGGAAGCAGGGAGAGATAGGAGGTAAGTGGGGTGTCAGGCAGCTGGCAGAAGCTAGGGATGGGCTAGGTAGGCAGAAGGTCCCTTGTTCTGACTGGCCAGGAGTGACCCCCCTGACAGATTCCCCAGGGTTCCCAAAGGAGGGGCTGTGGGTAGATAGGCAGCCAGTGAGGAGAGTCAGGAGTATAGCAGAGCAGCTACAGGTTGGCACAGAGCCAAGGCAGGTAGGGTCCCTACAGGATAGTGACATAGCTCTTTCCCAGACTTGGTTGACAGGAAAGCAACGGTCTGTGCTGGATAGCTGGTCTCCTGCAGGTGCAGAATCATGCCAGTCTCTGGGCAGTGTGCAGCCTTGTCTGCAACGGGGCCCCTTCACCATGGACTTGGTTCACCAGGCACTGGGTGGGGGGCAGAGGGAGGCAAAGGAGAATGAACGGCGGCCATGGTGGAGCCCGGCTCCGCAGGATCTGGACTTTACAATCCACTGTGGCCAGGACAATGTACTGGACATTGCTGGAGGACAATTTTGCCAGGCCAACCCCTCAGGACTTATTGGGTGCTTCAAGGGTGCCAGTGGTATCCCAGTGCCAGGGGGAGGCAGCTGGGGTACCAGGCACCCCTTGAGCAGGGGAGGTGTGACGTTTGTGAGGATTTGGCCCGGGATTAAAGGGGTTACACCCCAATTAGCCACCCTCTAACCTCACCAGGGAGACAAGGGGTTAACTGGGCTGAGGTCCAGAAATGTGATTCAACCCTTGTTATAACATGAAAATGTATATTCCCCTGCTCCCATGTATTATTGTTATATCAGTGTCTGCATAACACACACACTGGGGCTTAAGAGGTTAATATTATATGCATTGATGTCCCTATTTTGGCAGGCTACCTGCAGGGCTGAATAACAGGAGCCGTTCCATTAAGACTGCTAATGTAGGAACGGAGTGAGCCAGCACCCTGATTGTTGGTGTGCAGCCTCAGGGTAACCCCCCAAGAACACACCTATTAAAAATATAACTTTGTCATAAGGGAAACATATATTTTTGATAAAGTGCTTTTCTATTGTAGTTTTAAAATGTACAGGCAGGATGCTATTGTTTCTGCCTGCCTTTGTAATGCATTAAGGAACAAATGTTATGCATACCAGAACCAAATGTTTTGACACCAATGAGCTGGGTCACTTGCCTATGTAAGCAGAACAGCTTGCTAGAATTTACATAGCCTGGTGATCAAAGGCTGATTACCTAATTGTTTATGTGGGACCCAGGAACTGGAGTGGGTTGTGAGCGTTAAAACTCACACTTACAAACCAAGGTATCCTGCAAGAATAAACATAACACAGGGGACAAATGTCCCCCCCCCCCCCCCCAGGGGTCCCTGCTTCAAAGGATTTATTGATGGGGGCAAAGGGTGGGGCTACCCAAGGAGAAAATCAGAATGAGTGACCTTATTAAATATATGAATATTATGAAATGTCCTTGGCTGAACATGCTAAGAGTTACATATGTGTATTCGTGGGACTTAACCGCAACTAACGGTTACAAACACCTGATGTTTAGCCGGTTCGAACAGACAGATATTAATATCTCTCTTAATTTTAATATTACACTGGCGACACACTTTATTCGAGCTCGGCTAGTCCCACGAATTCGGGTATACTCGGGTGTATTGAGGTTTGTGACTGTTTTCTGCCCGAGTGCATTGCGTTATTTTCCAGGCAGGGATTGAAGCATTTTATTCCTGCTGGCTGCAATACTGCACAGTATATATATATATATACTGCATTACAATTCATGAATTTATGCCATCTGGTAGACACGCGAAGCATTGCAGCCTATTAAATCCTAATCATTATCATTTAACAGATCAGCCGCCCATCAGCCAGGCATGAACCATGGCTGGGAAGGCAAACGCAACGGGGCTTGTCTGAGGTGAGGAGCGGTGCATTCCAGGTATCTGCCAGGTACATACTGGGTATTTGCTCGAATAAAGTGTGTCGCAGCAGTACACTGTAATATTTAGTCTCTGTGGGAGCGTCAGGTATGACGGAATGTATTAATATGTTTCACATGCCAGTAAGTCCTTCTGAACTGAAGTTATGAAGTTATGAAGTTATTTAGATAGGGAAAAGCAGTTTTTAAACGTTGTGGGGTGGGAGGAGTTTTACTCTGAGTTTTAAACTGTCAACTTCACCACTGATTTATGAGAGGGGCTGGGTTTAGGTGGTGTTCAAAGGGAAATAATTGTATAAGAACCAGGCTCAGCCTATGGCTATTTGCCTTCATGTTCTGTATGTGTCCTGCATGTATTGCAGTGATGTCAACTGAAATATGGAAGAAATGGCCCATTCTGTATCCTGATGGCTTTCTGTCCTAATCTTTAAGTAAGTGTCTATATTTTGCCTGTTATTTGTATAATCTGTGTGTTCACATTTATCAAGGAATAAATTAAATTTTATCATATCTAAGTCTCGTCCCAGTTCAAACCCAGTTATATATATATATTTTATATATTTTTGGTGTGTATTATTAATAGCCTGTCACAAAGCTCCCGTCACAGGAGCTGTAGTTGATTATTACTGCGCATGCGTGAATTGCTTGCGAAGTTCAAGAGTGAACAAAAAATATATTATTTTTTTTCTCGTCATTTTTTATTATTATTTTCTCAACATGAATGAACATGTTCCTGCCTCAACCATCTTGACATTACGATATTCAATCTGTGCTGTAGCTTTTGACTGCGACACTGTTCGTTTGACTGCACATGATTAATTTGTGTGATTTTTATGTATTTGGGGGTGTGGGGATTAAATTATTATGATGACCTGCCTGTTGAAAATATGTAATGTCTTTGAACTTCAGTACAGCTAATCCTTCATGCAGCTTTACCCCCTCCCCCACGCACACACATACACAAGGCTCACTCAAGGATTTGAACCTCTTATCGACACCGCTACAAAACCATTCATTAATTTTCCTATTGTTGACTTTGAGTCACCTCTCTGCGCCTGCATGTAATCCTCTTTGGGAAGGGAGCTGAAGTTTATTATTACTGCGCATGCGTGAATTGCTTGCAAAATTCAAGAGTGAACAAAAAAAAAATTTCTCATCATTTTTTATTATTATTTTCTCAACATGAATGAACATGTTCCTGCCTCAACCATCTTGACATTACGATATTCAATCTGTGCTGTAGCGTTTGACTGCGACACTGCGTTTGACTGCACGATTGATTTGTGTTATTTTTATGTATTTGGGGGTGTGGGGATCAAATTATTATGATGACCTGCCTGTTGAAAATGTGTCATGTCTTTAAACTACAGTACAACTAATCCTTCATGCAGCTGTACCCTTTACCCCCCTCCCCCATGCACACACACAAAGCTCACTCAAGGATTTGAACCTCTTATCGACAGACACCTCTCCAGAACCATTCCGTTTCTAAAGCTTGTCATTGTGTTTTTAATCGTCCGTCCCTAGCCGAGCATCACCTCTCTGCGCCTGCGTGTAATCCTCAAAACCATTCATTAATTTTCCTATTGTTGGCTTTGAGTCACCTCTCTGTAATCCTCTTTGGGAAGGGAGCTATCTGATGATTACTGCGCATGACTCACCCATCCACGCCCTCAACCTTTGAGGCTTTGTATACTGTAACGCTTTTGATAATCCCTTCTCGAATTTGATATGTAAATCTGATTTGCACAGCACTGTGAAATTGAGAGTTAAAAAAACATAGTTACATAGTAGATGAGGTTGAAAAAAGATGTAGGTCCATCAAGTTCAACCTATGCTAAATTTAGACAACAGATACTTTATCCTATATCTATACTTACTTATTAATCCAGAGGAAGGCAAACAAAAAACCCCATTAAGGGGAAAAATTCATTCCTTCCTGACTCCAAGAATTGGCAATCGGATTAATCCCTGGATCAACATCCTTCCCATGTATACTTATTTGGTATATCCCTGTATACCTTTCCCATCTAAAAAGATGTCCAACCTTTTTTTAAACAAATCTATTGTATCTGCCATCACAGTCTCCATGGGTAATGAATTCCACATTATAACTGCCCTTACTGTAAAGAACCCTTTCCTTTGTTGCTGGTGAAATTTCCTTTCCCGTTTGGCTGTTGAGGATTCTCTAACATGGGCAGTTTTTAGTCCCTTATGGGGAAGGGATGGGCCTCTGTCTCGCCGGAGTTGGCTGACGCTCTCTAGTGAGGAGGATCCAAGGTTCCCAGATATCCTCAAAGGCGGGGATTTTTTGTCTAACGGTGGCGGTGAGCCTTTCCATAATCACCACATCACAGATTATTTTTTTGATAGTATTCAATGCTGGCGTAGTTGTTTTCCTCCAGGAGGCCACAATACAGCATCTTGCTGCAGTGAGAATGAAGGATATTAATTTCCTGGTAGGCCGAACAATGTCTGGCAATGGTGCGGCGAACAGGTAGGTCAGTGGTTCAATAGGTATTTCTAGGTCGGTGACCTCTTTTATCAAAATTTGGACCTTGGTCCAGTATTTCACAATTTCTGGACAGGACCACCAGATGTGGACCATGTCCCCTCTATTACCACAGCCTCTCCCGCATAGGTCTGATGCCTGAGGGTAGATCTGGTTTAATTGTGCTGGGGTAAGATACCAGCTAAACATAATCTTATAGATGTTTTCCTTAATTGTAGTACATAGGGAAGTTTCTGAGGCTGCCTGCCAGATTTCTTCCCAAGTCTCTCTTTCTATATTTATACCCAGGTCTGCTGACCATCTGAGCATGTAGTCATGCTGTATGGGGGTCGTTGAGTGCTCTAATGCCTTATATATTTCCGATATTAGACCCTTCTGGTGAGTCTTAACCTCGCAAAGGTGTTCAAACTTTGTGAGAGTGGGGTATTCTGGAAGAGGACATATAGTCCGTACAAAGTTTCTGATTTGGAGGTATTTGAATGTGTCCAATTCTCTAATTTTATATTTGGTCCTCAGTTCTTGATAGCTCAGGAGCTTCCCTAGGCTCAGTAGATCAGCAATCGCCTCTATACCCCGTGTGTTGAAGTGGACGAACAGTTTAGATCCACATCCCGGAGGGAATTTCGGGTTGTTAAAGATAGGGGTCAGTTGAGAGCTTGTCGAGGAGAGATCATATTTATATTTGCATCTTATCCAGACTTCCCACGTGTATCGTGAGGCCTGTAGGTTAAGATTGTGTCGGTGCCCATCTCCTCTGTCCAGGCTCCAGAGGCAGGCTTGCAAAGAAGCATCTTGGCATACTGAGTCTCTATTTTTACCCAGCAACAACGGGTCGGGTCTGAGTTCCACATTACTACCTGCTTGAGCTGTGCGGCTAGGTAGTATTTATATAGATCTGGTACTCCTAGCCCCCCTCTGGATCTCGTAGTCATCAGGACCGATCTGGCGACTCTGGGCCTCTTGCCCTGCCAAATGAAGTGGAGCAATCTGTTCTGTATATATTTTAGATCAGTGCCCGAAACGTGGATCGGGAGTGTTTGAAAAAAATATAACATTCTTGGGAGTATATTCATCTTAGCGGAAATCATTGTCCCGAACCACGAGATCTGGTAACCTTCCCACTGATCTAGATCTTTTTTGATTTTATCCCATAATTTCGGGTAGTTATCCCGGTATAAGTCCCGGTAGTGCCTTGACACATTAATTCCCAGATATTTAATGTATGAAGGGCACCATCTATAGCTAAAATGTAATTTAAGGAGTTTGACATCGGGATCTGGGAGGCTAAGATTTAGGGCCTCTGATTTGTCGCTGTTTATTTTATATCCTGATACCTTTCCAAACTCCGTCAGTTCCATCTGAAGGTTGGGGAGGGAAGTTAGGGGCTTAGTCAAAGTTAGAATGATATCATCAGCGAATAGGGAAATTTTGTATTGTTCTTTATCGATGGGGATACCCTGGATGTTCGGGTTTTGTCTTATTTTAGTCGCCATGGTTCGATCGTGAGGGCGAAAAGGAGAGGGGAGAAGGGGCATCCTTGCCGGGTTCCATTTCTAATTTGGAATCGTTCGAGGCCTCCACCTGGTAGTGTGACTGAGGCTGACGGGTTTTGATATAGCGCTTGGACACCCCTCAAGAACGAGTCCCTGAACCCAAATTTTATCAGTGTTTGATCTAAAAATAGCCAGTCAATTCTGTCAAATGCCTTCTCTGCGTCTAGGCTTAGTAGCATCGCCTTTGATCCTGAAAGGTGGGCATGGTCAACTAGATTAATGATTTTACGGGTATTGTCTGAGGCCTGGCGGCCCAGGACAAACCCGACCTGGTCCAAATGTATTAGTCTCGGGAGGATAGGATTAAGTCTGTTCGCCAAAATTTTACTATATAGTTTTAGATCATTGTTCAACAGTGAGATTGGTCTATAACTTCCGCATTGGGTGGGGTCCTTCCCTTCTTTGAGTATTATAGCCAGATTGGCGGACGACATTGAAGATGGGATAGGACTCCCTTCTAAGAATGAGTTGAACAAGTTCAATAGGTGAGTGGACAAGATGGGGAGACATTTCTTATAGTAGGCATTTGTGAAACCATCAGGGCCCAGCGTTTTGGAAATTTTCGATGCCTTGACGACCGTTTCTAGCTCTTCTGCCGTTATTGTGGCATTCAAAATAAGGTTTTCCTCCTCTGTTAGCAAGGGGAGATCGCAATCGGCTAGATAGTCAGTGGCTGCTGACAATTCCTTTAAGCCTGGGTTAACAGAGTGGGCCCTTATGTTATTACATAGCACTGACAGTGACGTCGGCGCTGTACATACAGGCATTAGGATAGTATTATTACATAGCACTGACAGTGACGGCGGCGCTGTACATACAGGGATAAGGATAGGATATATAAGACAGTACTGACAGTGACGGCGGCGCTTGTCCCTGTGTGTACAGCACCGCCGTCACTGTCAGTGCTATGTAATAACACTATCCTTATCCCTGTATGTACAGCGCCGCCATCACTGTCAGTGGGTAGAAAGTACTTTTCGCCACCACTTTTATTGCCACAGACTTGCCCTTTACAGGGCGCCGCCGTCACTGTCAGTGCTATGTAATACTATCCTTATCCCTGTATCTACAGCGCCGCCGTCACTGTCACTGCTATGTAATAATACTATCCTTATCCCTGTATGTACAGTGCCGCCGTCACTGTTACTGCTATGTAATAATACTATCCTTATCTCTGTATGTACAGTGCCGCCGTCACTGTCAGTGCTATGTAATAATACTATACTTATCCCTGTATGTACAGCGCCACCGTCACTGTCAGTGCTATATAATAATACTATTCTTATCCCTGTATGTACAGCGCCGCGGTCACTGTCAGTGCTATGTAATACTATCTTTATCCCTGTATGTACAGCGCCGCCGTCACTGTCAGTTCTATGTAATACTATCCTTATCCCTGTATGTACAGCGCCGCCGTCACTGTCACTGCTATGTAATAATACTATCCTTAACCCTGTATGTACAGCGCCGCCGTCACTGTCAGTGCTATGTAATAATAATATCCTTATCCCTGTATGTACAGCGCCGCCGTCACTGTCAGTGCTATGTAATACTATCCTTATCCCTGTATGTACAGCACCGCCGTCACTGTCAGTGCTGTGTAATACTATCCTTATCCCTGTATGTACAGCGTCGCCGTCACTGTCAGTGCTATGTAATACTATCCTTATCCCTGTGTGTACAGCGCTGCCGTCACTGTCAGTGCTATGTAATAATACTATCCTTATCCCTGTATGTACAGTGCCACTATCACTGTCAGTGCTATGTAATAATACTATCCTTATCCCTGTATGTACAGCGCCACCGTCACTGTCAGTGCTATGTAATAATACTATCCTTATCCCTGTATGTACAGCGACCCCTGTATGTACAGCGCCTCTGTCACTGTCAGTGTTATTATTACATAGCACTGACAGTGACGGCGGCGCTGTACATACAGGGATAAGGATAGTATTATTACATAGCACTGACAGTGACGGCGGCGCTGTACATACAGGGATAAGGATATTATTATTACATAGCACTGACAGTGACGGCGGCACTGTACATACAGGGATAAGGATAGTATTATTACATAGCACTGACAGTGACGGCGGCGCTGTACACACAGGGATAAGGATAGTATTACATAGCACTCATAGTGACGCAGCGCTGTACATACAGGGATAAGGATAGTATTACATAGCACTGACAGTGACGGCGGTGCTGTACATACAGGGATAAGGATAGTATTACACAGCACTGACAGTGACGGCGGCGCTGTACATACAGGTATAAGGATAGTATTACATAGCACTGACAGTGACGGCGGCGCTGTACATACAGGGATAAGGATATTATTATTACATAGCACTGACAGTGATGGCGGCGCTGTACATACAGGGATAAGGATAGTATTATTACATAGCAGTGACAGTGACGGCGGCGCTGTACATACAGGGATAAGGATAGTATTACATAGAACTGACAGTGACGGCGGCGCTGTACATACAGGGATAAGGACAGTATTACATAGCACTGACAGTGATGGCGGCGCTGTACATACAGGGATAAGGATAGTATTATTACATAGCACTGACAGTGACGGCGGCGCTGTACTTAAAGGGATAAGGATAGGATATATAAGACAGTACTAACAGTGACGGCGGCGCTTATCCCTGTGTGTACAGCACCGCCGTCACTGTCAGTGCTATGTAATAATACTATCCTTATCCCTGTATGTACAGCGCCGCCATCACTGTCAGTGGGTAGAAAGTACTTTTCGCCACCACTTTTATTGCCACAGACTTGCCCTTTACAGGGCGCCGCCGTCACTGTCAGTGCTATGTAATACTATCCTTATCCCTGTATCTACAGCGCCGCCGTCACTGTCAGTGCTATGTAATAATACTATCCTTATCCCTGTATGTACAGCGCCCCAGTCACTGTCAGTGCTATGTAATAATACTATCCTTATCCCTGTATGTACAGCGCCGCCGTCACTGTCAGTGCTATGTAATAATACTATCCTTATCCCTGTATGTACAGCGCCGCCATCACTGTCAGTGCTATGTAATAATACTGTAAGAAATTGTCTTTTTCTTAAAAGAAGTTTAAACATATACACACATCTGAATGAATGATTAAATTACAATTGTTGAAATGGTGTCTTATAAGAAAACTGTTCTAACACTGGAATGAGCTTGAAGGTCATTTTTGTCTATCTCTTAGTATTCATTACATATGAAGTCTATTCTAATAACAAGAATGAACAAAGGTCAAAGGCTATAGTCCTAAATAGTTTGAAGCTGTCACAGCAGCTGGTGTGTTAATAATGCTTCAGCACAAGTCCTAGCTAGGAAAAGTGCTGTCATAAGACATTTATAGTCAGAAGTAATTATACAATTCAGCAACTTTGAAGCTCCTTATATGTTGAGAGGTAGTTCATATCATCAGTAATGTAGGTGAATACCATGTTGGGATATAACATTTTAAAGGCTGACTGGGTGGGTCTTTATGGATAAATACAGCAGTGAGCTTAGTGAGTTTAGGAAGGAAGGAAGGATGAGGAGAAGATAGGCCAGAGGAAGAAAGACCGGGCCAGAGTGATGATATCATGAAGAGGAGAAAGAAATGTTAATACCTGGAGAGATTAACAGAAAGAAGGTTACTATGTGCAACTATTCTTAAGAATATCAATCTATTTGAAACATCATCGTCATTCTTACTATTTTTGTATGTAAGTAATTATTTTCAAAATAAACGTTTTGTTTTTGTGTGCAAACGACAAGAATGCTGAATTCTGTTATACTGACGTAAATCTATACAAAAAGCGAATTTAAGGACATTTAACATTGGCGAGCCAGCCTTCATTCAGTTTTTTCGTCACATTTGGATTAGAGGCGGTGTGGTCGATACATCCTGGATCCAAGATTTGAGAAAAAATTGAAACGAACCAAAGGAAAAAAGAAGTGTCAAGTTTTTGGTAGATTTGACTACAGTTGATTAACAGATCAGAGACAGAGAACCACGTTTCACGAATCTCCTAGAGGGAGACGGACTGTTTGGGGGTTGCCTTTGTCTGCTTAAGTTTCCCAAGGAAGAAGGTACATTTGCGGGACGTGCAGGGAGCATTGTCTGGAGCATTTGTATGCGCTGAATGGAATAGTGTGGAATTTCTTCAAAGAAACGTTGCAACATTTGTGGGGGAACTATTCGAGTCTTGGAGCACAAGTTTTCGGTGAAAGAAAATACTTAACAAAACGTAAGTAATGGAATTTATTAATTCATATGCAAATGACAGTAATATGATGTTAAATGTGTTACCTCAAACATCTACTGACACTGAATTATGGAATTCTCTATGGAATCAGGTGCAAATAGAAAATGAGAGAATAGATAAGAAAATACTAACTATGCATAAAGATAAGAAAAAATTAAGAAATGTCATGAAAATGATCAAAGTGTTTAATTTGATGGTTTTCAATGATGAGAAATCGCATTAAATCGAAGTTGTAAAAACTGATCAATGTTCAAATTGTAACATTTTACATAAACGCATACATAAGTTAGAAAAACAAATTGAAACATCCAATATCAAATTTGCATGCGTAGCTGGTAAAGACAAAAAGAAAAAAGATACTCAAGGGGAGTCTTTTATTCCTACTTCTAGTGCAAACGTAGATATGACTGACATTAGCAGCACAGAACTGACAAAGCAGCCACACTGAATTTAAAGATAGACGATCATTTAATGAAGGTATTAAAAGATATACCTGATTATAAAAATCACCTGGATGCATTTCATAATGCA
The DNA here is from genome assembly GCF_040206685.1 of Ascaphus truei. Classification (NCBI taxonomy): domain Eukaryota; kingdom Metazoa; phylum Chordata; class Amphibia; order Anura; family Ascaphidae; genus Ascaphus; species Ascaphus truei. Next base: position 278,740,097 of record NC_134483.1, read on the forward strand.
GACATTTTTGAATCTTATACAGATCGATTTAATTTGACTGAGGAACAGAAAAATAAGATTTACAAACTTTGGTTACCAACTCACATGAGTCGAAGGTTAAAAATGCCTGTCAGCATGCCTCAAGTGGATGATAACGGTGATTTTATACAAGGGTCCTGCATTGACAGGCTTAGCCAATTAATTTACATTTCCACCGGACATGCCATTACCGTTGATATTTTGGAAGATCTTAAACCCAAAATTACTGAGGATACTTTTGAGTTTATGTTAAAATTCCAGCCTGCATACAAATTACTGTTTTCTGAGCAAGATTCTGAAGAGAAAATGATTAGAGCATTTGTAAAAAAAAATACATTTTTAGATACAGTAACATTAGCAATTGCTTCTGAGAAAGAATCATTAGAAGTTGCTGCTCTTTTTATTGATAATATTAGACGTCAGCTTTTGCAGAATAATCCCAGACTTAAAATCTCAGAAGTTGTTAATGATATAAATGCCTTTCATGGCACTCAAAAAAGTAACAGCTCTTGGAACAGTCAGAGTGACAGGAATGACAACTGCAGAACAGACAAGCCTTTGCGGCTGCAAAGTTTTAAATATTTTCATTGCGGAGAAATCGGGCATTATAGAAGAAATTGTGACAAATTCTTAGATCTACAAAAAAGTTTGCGGAAAGAGAATGTATTTGTTCAGCACACAGCACCTAAGCAAACACGGGATGCTCTCCTTGTAAAACAGATTACAGAAATTATGGCTAGTTACGCAGACACTAATGATCTCCCACACAAACAGGTTTGTAACATAACTCACATAGACGAAAGAGTTAATTCATCCTGACTAGACTATCAGAAACCACATCCTCTTGAAGTATTAACTCCAGTAACTTTGGATAAAGAAGGAACCTTAGGGGGGTTTGATACAGAGTTTTTAATAGATACTGGGGCACAGTTAAGTGTAACAAAAGAAAAGTTACCAATGTTGTCAGGAACATCTCTTTGTAATATTGTGGATTTAGGCAATAAGGCAATTTGGAAAAATTCTAAAGGAAGAAAGCCTGTGTTAATTAATCCTTCTGAATATGGTAACGAGAGAAGTGTTTGTCCAATTAAAATGGTCACCAGTGAGTTTCAATTATCTGAAATCAGTGATAATTTTTGTGTCAAGCCAACACTTAAGAAAGATTTCCAAATAACACAAAAAACAGGACAGGATTTTCTCACTGAAGGAAATGCAATAGTTGATTCCTTGGCTAAGGAAGAGGTTTTAACAGAACAGAATGTAGTGCTTACAGAGACTAGTGCCACAGCGATAGTCAGACACAAAGATACACAGCTCCTTTCCTTTACAGAGAAACAGGCAAAGGATACGTCCATTGCTATTTCCGGGGTTGATTTAAAGCCTTCTCGTGTCCATGAAGGAAAGGCCATAAATCATGAAAGTTTGGGTCACGTAGGACAAGAGACAATATTGGAAAGTTTAAAAGGAAATCCTAGGCTCAAAAGACAAAAACCACCTTTCCAATGTATTGCACCAGCAGATGGCCCATGGTCCACATTGCAAATTGATCACAATGGTTCCTTACCCTCAGGGAAGAATGGGTTAAAATATGCTTGGATTACGAGAGCTGTCTTTTCAAAATGGGTTGAGAGCATTCTGGTCAAGCAAAATGATGCAATTACTACAGCACGAGTTTTTTGGAATCATGTTTTTTCCAGATGGGGTTTTCCACGCATTCTTGAGTCAGATAGGGGTTCTCTTTTCACAGGTTTAGTGATGAAAGTTTACATGTGAAATTTTAGGGATTAAATAAAGATTTAAAGTATCATCCATAATCAGTTGGTAGAATTGGATTTAAAATTTAGGAATTCAAATAGGTCTTCTGTATTTCCAAAATTTTAAAAGTGGGGGAAGTAGTTGACAATTATGATCATTTTTTTTTAGGAAAAAAAAAAAGATCTTTGGTAAACAAATTGAGAACGTTCTAATGATATAATTAACATTATAATTAACATTATGATAAAGGTTATGTTTGTGATTTATGTACGTAATATGTCGATTGTAAGTGTATGGTCCAGATGGACTAAGGTTAAATATATTTACCAATATAATGATACTGCTATATTTTTACAGGTCATATGTAATTTTGTGATGAATAAAGAATACGATTGTATGATCGGAGTCAAGAAGAATGAGGAAAATCAACAAGAGTCATCACCGATGGGACTGAATATATTTTCATTTTTTAGGAAAAAGAACAAAATGACTATTTTTATTATATTTATTACTACTGGGACTATTGAAAGAAATAATCAATGCTGAAAAAGTACAACGGGGAATTACATCTCTAGGAGTACAACAAAGTTTGCTAGAAGAATTGTTATTGGTTCAAAATTATACAGATTTATGGGTGCGATGTACAGTGTGTACAAGTATTATTATTTTTTCTTTAAAAGTCCATATTGGGAAAATAAAGAGTTTTATTTCCTATAACAGTACAAGAAATAGTGGTAGTAATATTCAGTTATTATTTTATAGTCTCCAATATCTAGATTTAATTTTTTACACAATTATTGCAGGATTTTGAATGGATAGATTTTTTTACGCTAGTTTACATTTTTATTCTAAAACAATTTGTTTACTACACCAGATCAAGATTATTTATCATTCATGCTTACTTTGTATTGAAACAGTAAAAACCTTTAATGATTGAAGAATTAAATTGTATTGGAGGAAATCAGTAGGAATATATTTACACATTCTTGAGAGATGTAAATATGGTTCCATTACAATTTAATATATCTCAAATAAGAGTTTGAGTTCTCTTGGGAGAAATGGACAGAAGAACTTTAAAAAGATGAAGGTTTACTTCAGATGTTACAAAAACAATTAAACGAGGCAGAAATTGTTTTTCAACATGAACAAGGTAAATTAAAAGAAATAGAACATGAATGGTCAGTAATGTCAGGATCAGCTTGGTGGGCAAAGTTTAAAAAATCCATTGCAATGTTATCAAAATCTTCCACAGGATCAGCAGTGGGTAATTTTTTAATCCATCCCTTTATTATCGTATTATGTGTGGCTTTAATATGTATAATTTTTCAAGTATTTTTAATATGTATCATGAAAAAAATGTATACACAGAAAAAAGTAGAAATGACTCAAGGAGAGAAGATTTTGAAAAAAATGATGAACAGAAATTTACAAAAAACCTCCAACTCTTCCAATAATGATCCTTTGATTTAGGAGATATCTTTTGACATATTGTCCTTATAATCTTTGAATGTGATACAACTGGTGTGTGATTGGTACAGGGATTTTTTTATTTATTTATATTTTTATATAAATTAGAGGGGCTGTAAGAAATTGTATTTTTCTTAAAAGAAGTTTAAACATATACACACATTCGAATGAATGATTAAAGGACAATTGTTGAAATGGTGTCTTATAAGAAAACTGTTCTAACACTGGAATGAGCTTGAAGGTCATTTTTGTCTATCTCTTAGTATTCATTACATATGAAGTCTATTCTAATAACAAGAATGAACAAAGGTCAAAGGCTATAGTCCTAAATAGTTTGAAGCTGTCACAGCAGCTGGTGTGTTAATAATGCTTCAGCACAAGTCCTAGCTAGGAAAAGTGCTGTCTTAAGACATTTATATTCAGAAGTAATTATACAATTCAGCAACTTTGAAGCTCCTTATATGTTGAGAGGTAGTTCATATCATCAGTAATGTAGGTGAATACCATGTTGGGATATAACATTTTAAAGGCTGACTGGGTGGGTCTTTATGGATAAATACAGCAGTGAGCTTAGTGAGTTTAGGAAGGAAGGAAGGAAGGATGAGGAGAAGATAGGCCAGAGGAAGAAAGACCGGGCCAGAGTGATGATATCCTGAAGAGGAGAAAGAAATGTTAATACCTGGAGAGATTAACAGAAAGAAGGTTACTATGTGCAACTATTCTTAAGAATATCAATCTATTTGAAACATCATCGTCATTCTTACTATTTTTGTATGTAAGTAATTATTTTCAAAATAAACGTTTTGTTTTTGTGTGCAAACGACAAGAATGCTGAATTCTGTTATACTGACATAAATCTATACAAAAAGCGAATTTAAGAACATTTAACATTGGCGAGCCAGCCTTCATTCAGTTTTTTCGTCACATTTGGATTAGAGGCGGTGTGGTCGATACATCCTGGATCCAAGATTTGAGAAAAAATTGAAACGAACCAAAAAGCGAATTTAAGAACATTTAACAAATACTATTCTTATCCCTGTATGTACAGCGCCGCCGTCACTGTCAGTGCTATGCAATAATACTATTCTTATACCTGTATGTACAGCGCCGCCATCACTGTCAGTGCTATGTAATAATACTATTCTTATCCCTTTATGTACAGCGCCGCCGTCACTGTCAGTGCTATGTAATAATACTATTCTTATCCCTGTATGTACAACGCCGCCGTCACTGTCAGTGCTATGTAATAATACTATCCTTATCTCTGTATGTACAGCGCCGCCGTCACTGTCAGTGCTGTGTAATAATACTATCCTTATCCCTGTATGTACAGCGCCGCCGTCACTGTCACTGCTGTGTAATAATACTATCCTATCCCTGTATGTACAGCGCCGCTGTCACTGTCAGTGCTGTGTAATAATACTATCCTTATCCCTGTATGTACAGCGCCACCGTCACTGTCAGTGCTATGTAATAATACTATACTTATCCCTGTATGTACAGCGCCGCCATCACTGTCAGTTCTATGTAATACTATCCTTATCCCTGTATGTACAGCGCCGCCATCACTGTCAGTTCTATGTAATACTATCCTTATCCCTGTATGTACAGCGCCGCCGTCACTGTCACTGCTATGTAATAATACTATCCTTATCCCTGTATGTACAGCGCCACCGTCACTGTCAGTGCTATGTAATAATAATATCCTTATCCCTGTATGTACAGCGTCGCCGTCACTGTCAGTGCTATGTAATACTATACTTATCCCTGTATGTACAGCGCCGTGTCACTGTCAGTGCTATGTAATACTATCCTTATCCCTGTGTGTACAGCGCCGCCGTCACTGTCAGTGCTATGTAATAATAGTATCCTTATCCCTGTATGTACAGCGCCGCCGTCACTGTCAGTGCTATGTAATAATACTATCCTTATCCCTGTATGTACAGTGCCGCCGTCACTGTCAGTGCTATGTAATAATACTATACTTATCCCTGTATGTACAGCGCCGCCGTCACTGTCAGTGCTATGTAATAATACTATCCTTATCCCTGTATGTACAGCGCCCCAGTCACTGTCAGTGCTATGTAATAATACTATCCTTATCCCTGTATGTACAGCGCCGCCGTCACTGTCAGTGCTATCTAATACTGTCCTTATCCCTGTATGTAGAGCACCGCCGTCACTGTCAGTGCTACAGTAGCGACATAGTTTATTCGAGCAAAAGCCGCCGGTTCACCGGGACTTACTCCGGCTGGTGCTGAGAATAGTCAGCGCATCAGCCGCGTCCCCTCCGTTCCCCCCCCCCCCCCCTCCAATCCGCACACAATTTATACACCTTCCCGACCCCCTAGCTGCTCCTGATGTGCCCCTCTGCTTCCCCGCTCCCCCGCTTACCTCACTTCAAACCTTCAGGGAAGTCGGGGAAGCCGGGGAAGCCGGCGAAGCCGGGGAAGCCGGGCGCGCACATGACTGTGACGTCACCGACGTCACGCGAACGAGCCGCTTCTCAACGCTTCTCCACGCTGCCGCCACGCATCCTGCCGTGCGGCTTTTGCTCGAATAAACTTTGTCGGTGCTGTATGTAATACTATCCTTATCCCTGTATGTACAGCGCCACCGTCACTGTCACTGCTATGTAATAATACTATCCTTATCCCTGTATGTACAGCGCCGCCGTCACTGTCAGTGCTATGCAATAATAATATCCTTATCCCTGTGTGTACAGCGCCGCCGTCACTGTCAGTGCTATGTAATACTATCCTTATCCCTGTATGTACAGCGCCGTCGTCACTGTCAGTTCTATGTAATACTATCCTTATCCCTGTATGTACAGCGCCACCGTCACTGTCAGTGCTATGTAATAATACTATACTTATCCCTGTATGTACAGCGCCGCCATCACTGTCAGTTCTATGTAATACTATCCTTATCCCTGTATGTACAGCGCCGCCATCACTGTCAGTTCTATGTAATACTATCCTTATCCCTGTATGTACAGCGCCGCCGTCACTGTCACTGCTATGTAATAATACTATCCTTATCCCTGTATGTACAGCGCCACCGTCACTGTCAGTGCTATGTAATAATAATATCCTTATCCCTGTATGTACAGCGTCGCCGTCACTGTCAGTGCTATGTAATACTATACTTATCCCTGTATGTACAGCGCCGCGTCACTGTCAGTGCTATGTAATACTATCCTTATCCCTGTGTGTGCAGCGCCGCCGTCACTGTCAGTGCTATGTAATAATAGTATCCTTATCCCTGTATGTACAGCGCCGCCGTCACTGTCAGTGCTATGTAATAATACTATCCTTATCCCTGTATGTACAGTGCCGCCGTCACTGTCAGTGCTATGTAATAATACTATACTTATCCCTGTATGTACAGCGCCGCCGTCACTGTCAGTGCTATGTAATAATACTATCCTTATCCCTGTATGTACAGCGCCCCAGTCACTGTCAGTGCTATGTAATAATACTATCCTTATCCCTGTATGTACAGCGCCGCCGTCACTGTCAGTGCTCTCTAATACTGTCCTTATCCCTGTATGTAGAGCACCGCCGTCACTGTCAGTGCTACAGTAGCGACATAGTTTATTCGAGCAAAAGCCGCCGGTTCACCGGGACTTACTCCGGCTGGTGCTGAGAATAGTCAGCGCATCAGCCGCATCCAGCCGCGTCCCCTCCGTTCCCCCCCCCCCTCCAATCCGCGCACAATTTATACACCTTCCCGACCCCCTAGCTGCTCCTGCTGTGCCCCTCTGCTTCCCCGCTCCCCCGCTTACCTCACTTCAAACCTTCAGGGAAGTCGGGGAAGCCGGGGAAGCCGGCGAAGCCGGGGAAGCCGGGCGCGCACATGACTGTGACGTCACCGACGTCACGCGAACGAGCCGCTTCTCAACGCTTCTCCACGCTGCCGCCACGCATCCTGCCGTGCGGCTTTTGCTCGAATAAACTTTGTCGGTGCTGTATGTAATACTATCCTTATCCCTGTATGTACAGCGCCACCGTCACTGTCACTGCTATGTAATAATACTATCCTTATCCCTGTATGTACAGCGCCGCCGTCACTGTCAGTGCTATGCAATAATAATATCCTTATCCCTGTGTGTACAGCGCCGCCGTCACTGTCAGTGCTATGTAATACTATCCTTATCCCTGTATGTACAGCGCCACCGTCACTGTCACTGCTATGTAATAATACTATCCTTATCCCTGTATGTACAGCGCCGCCGTCACTGTCAGTGCTATGCAATAATAATATCCTTATCCCTGTGTGTACAGCGCCGCCGTCACTGTCAGTGCTATGTAATACTATCCTTATCCCTGTATGTAGAGCACCGCCGTCACTGTCAGTGCTACAGTAGCGACATAGTTTATTCGAGCAAAAGCCGCCGGTTCACCGGGACTTACTCCGGCTGGTGCTGAGAATAGTCAGCGCATCAGCCGCATCCAGCCGCGTCCCCTCCGTTCCCCCCCCCCCTCCAATCCGCGCACAATTTATACACCTTCCCGACCCCCTAGCTGCTCCTGATGTGCCCCTCTGCTTCCCCGCTCCCCCGCTTACCTCACTTCAAACCTTCAGGGAAGTCGGGGAAGCCGGGGAAGCCGGCGAAGCCGGGGAAGCCGGGCGCGCACATGAGTGTGACGTCACCGACGTCACGCGAACGAGCCGCTTCTCAACGCTTCTCCACGCTGCCGCCACGCATCCTGCCGTGCGGCTTTTGCTCGAATAAACTGTGTCGGTGCTGTATGTAATACTATCCTTATCCCTGTATGTACAGCGCCACCGTCACTGTCACTGCTATGTAATAATACTATCCTTATCCCTGTATGTACAGCGCCGCCGTCACTGTCAGTGCTATGCAATAATAATATCCTTATCCCTGTGTGTACAGCGCCGCCGTCACTGTCAGTGCTATGTAATACTATCCTTATCCCTGTATGTACAGCGCCGTCGTCACTGTCAGTTCTATGTAATACTATCCTTATCCCTGTATGTACAGCGCCACCGTCACTGTCAGTGCTATGTAATAATACTATACTTATCCCTGTATGTACAGCGCCGCCATCACTGTCAGTTCTATGTAATACTATCCTTATCCCTGTATGTACAGCGCCGCCATCACTGTCAGTTCTATGTAATACTATCCTTATCCCTGTATGTACAGCGCCGCCGTCACTGTCACTGCTATGTAATAATACTATCCTTATCCCTGTATGTACAGCGCCACCGTCACTGTCAGTGCTATGTAATAATAATATCCTTATCCCTGTATGTACAGCGTCGCCGTCACTGTCAGTGCTATGTAATACTATACTTATCCCTGTATGTACAGCGCCGCGTCACTGTCAGTGCTATGTAATACTATCCTTATCCCTGTGTGTACAGCGCCGCCGTCACTGTCAGTGCTATGTAATAATAGTATCCTTATCCCTGTATGTACAGCGCCGCCGTCACTGTCAGTGCTATGTAATAATACTATCCTTATCCCTGTATGTACAGTGCCGCCGTCACTGTCAGTGCTATGTAATAATACTATACTTATCCCTGTATGTACAGCGCCGCCGTCACTGTCAGTGCTATGTAATAATACTATCCTTATCCCTGTATGTACAGCGCCCCAGTCACTGTCAGTGCTATGTAATAATACTATCCTTATCCCTGTATGTACAGCGCCGCCGTCACTGTCAGTGCTATCTAATACTGTCCTTATCCCTGTATGTAGAGCACCGCCGTCACTGTCAGTGCTACAGTAGCGACATAGTTTATTCGAGCAAAAGCCGCCGGTTCACCGGGACTTACTCCGGCTGGTGCTGAGAATAGTCAGCGCATCAGCCGCATCCAGCCGCGTCCCCTCCGTTCCCCCCCCCCCTCCAATCCGCGCACAATTTATACACCTTCCCGACCCCCTAGCTGCTCCTGCTGTGCCCCTCTGCTTCCCCGCTCCCCCGCTTACCTCACTTCAAACCTTCAGGGAAGTCGGGGAAGCCGGGGAAGCCGGCGAAGCCGGGGAAGCCGGGCGCGCACATGACTGTGACGTCACCGACGTCACGCGAACGAGCCGCTTCTCAACGCTTCTCCACGCTGCCGCCACGCATCCTGCCGTGCGGCTTTTGCTCGAATAAACTTTGTCGGTGCTGTATGTAATACTATCCTTATCCCTGTATGTACAGCGCCACCGTCACTGTCACTGCTATGTAATAATACTATCCTTATCCCTGTATGTACAGCGCCGCCGTCACTGTCAGTGCTATGCAATAATAATATCCTTATCCCTGTGTGTACAGCGCCGCCGTCACTGTCAGTGCTATGTAATACTATCCTTATCCCTGTATGTACAGCGCCGCCGTCACTGTCAGTGCTATGTAATTCTATCCTTATCCCTGTATGTACAGCGCCGTCGTCACTGTCAGTTCTATGTAATACTATCCTTATCCCTGTATGTACAGCACCGCCGTCACTGTCAGTGCTATGTAATACTATCCTTATCCCTGTATGTACAGCGCCGCCGTCACTGTCAGTTCTATGTAATACTATCCTTATCCCTGTATGTACAGCGCCACCGTCACTGTCAGTGCTATGTAATAATAATATCCTTATCCCTGTATGTACAGCGCCGCCGTCACTGTCAGTGCTATGTACTGCTGCGGCCGAGTTTATTCGAGCATTTGCCCGGTCTCGGCCACAACAGTAACCTGGCGCGTGCCGGAGGGTGACGGGTGCACGCCGAAGCCGCGGAGGAGCGCCCTCCGATCGGGGTTTTCTCCCTCCCCTCGCCGGGTCCCCCGGAATCCCCTGCCGCCGTCCCCCACATCACGGGACACCAGGGCTCCCTCGGGAGCCCTGGACGCACGTGCAGGGGGCGCAGGCACCCGATGACGCGTGACCGTGCTTCGGTGACGCGCGGCACGCCGAGGGAGTGGGGCTAGCAAGCCGGGACATGTCCCGGTTTGCGGTACTAGCCCTGCTCAATTTAAACGTGTCGCCTCTGTAATACTATCCTTATACCTGTATGTACAATTACATAGCACTGACAGTAACGGCGGCGTTGTACATACAGGGATAAGAATAGTATTATTACATAGCACTGACAGAGACCGCGGCGCTGTACATACAGGGATAAGGATAGTATTATTACATAGCAGTGACAGTGACGGCGGCGCTGTAGATACAGGGATAAGGATAGTATTACATAGCACTGACAGTGACGGCGGCGCCCTGTAAAGGGCAAGTCTGTGGCAATAACAGGGGTGGAGAAAAGTATTTTCTACCCACTGACAGTGATGGGGGCGCTGTACATACAGGGATAAGGATAGTATTATTACATAGCACTGACAGTGACGGCGGCACTGTACATACAGGGATAAGCGCCGCCGTCACTGTCAGTACTGTCTTATATATCCTATCCTTATCCCTGTATGTACAGCGCCGCCGTCACTGTCAGTGCTATGTAATAATGCTATCCTTAACCCTGTATGTGCAGCGCCGCCATCACTGTCAGTGCTGTGCAATAATACTATTCTTATCCCTGTATGTACAGCCCCCCCGTCACTGTCAGTGCTATATAATACTATCCTTATCCCTGTATGTACAGCGCAGCCGTCACTGTCAGTGCTTTGTAATAATACTATTCTTATCCCTGTATGAACAGCGCCGCCATCACTGTAAGTACTATTTAATAATACTATCCTTATCCCTGTATGTACAGCGCCGCCGTCACTGTCAGTGCTATGTTATAATACTATCCTTATCCCTGTATGTACAGCGCCGCCATCACTGTCAGTGCTATGTAATAATACTATCCTTATCCCTGTATGTACAGCGCCGCCATCACTGTCAGTGCTATGTAATAATACTATTCTTATCACTGTATGTACAGCGCCGCCGTCACTGTCAGTGCTATGCAATAATACTATACTTATCCCTGTATGTACAACGCCGCCGTCACTGTCAGTGCTATGTAATAATACTATCCTTATCCCTGTATGTACAGCGCCGCCGTCACTGTCAGTGCTGTGTAATAATACTATCCTTATCCCTGTACACTGCGACACACTTTATTCGAGCTTGGCTAGTCCCACGAATTCGGGTATACCTGGGTGTATTGAGGTTTGTGACTGTTTTCTGCCCGAGTGCATTGAGTTATTTTCCAAGCAGGGATTGAAGCATTTTATTCCCGCTGGCTGCAATACTGCACAGTATATATATATATATACTGCATTACAATTCATGAATTTATGCCATCTGGTAGACACACGAAGCATTGCAGCCTATTAAATCCTAATCATTATCATTTAACAGATAAGCCGCCCATCAGCCAGGCATGAACCCAGGCTGGGAAGGCAAATGCAACGGGGCTTGTCAGAGGTGAGGAGTGGCGCATTCCAGGTATCTGCCAGGTACATACCGGGTATTTGCTCGAATAAAGTGTGTCGGTGCAGTATGTACAGCGCCGACGTCACTGTCACTGCTATGTAATAATACTATCCTATCGCTGTATGTACAGCGCCGCTGTCACTGTCACTGCTGTGTAATAATACTATCCTTATCCCTGTATGTACAGCGCCGCCATCACTGTCAGTGCTATGTAATAATACTATACGTATCCCTGTATGTATAGCGCCGCCGTCACTGTCAGTGCTATGTAATAATACTATCCTTATCCCTGTATGTACAGCGCCGCCGTCACTGTCAGTGCTATGTAATAATACTATACTTATCCCTGTATGTACAGCGCCGCCGTCACTGTCAGTGCTATGTAATACTATCCTTATCCCTGTATGTACAGCGCCGCCGTCACTGTCAGTTCTATGTAATACTATCCTTATCCCTGTATGTAAAGCGCCGCCGTCACTGTCACTGCTATGTAATAATACTATCCTTATCCCTGTATGTTCAGCGCCGCCGTCACTGTCAGTGCTATGTAATAATAATATCCTTATCCCTGTATGTACAGCGCCGCCGTCAATGTCAGTGCTATGTAATACTATCCTTATCCCTGTATGTACAGCGCCGCATCACTGTCAGTGCTTTTTAAAACTATCTTATCCCTGTATGTACAGTGCCGCCGTCACTGTCAGTGCTATGTAATAATACTATCCTTATCCCTGTATGTACAATGCTGCCGTCACTGTCAGTGCTATGTAATTATACTATACTAATCCCTGTATGTACAGCTCCGCCGTCACTGTCAGTGCTATGTAATAATACTATCCTTATCCCTATATGTACAGCGCCGCCGTCACTGTCAGTGCTATGTAATATTATCCTTATCCCTGTATGTACAGCACCGCCGTCACTGTCAGTGCTATGTAATACTATCCTTATCCCTGTATGTACAGCGCCGCCGTCACTGTCACTGCTATGTAATAATACTATCCTTATCCCTGTATGTACAGCACCGCTGTCACTGTCAGTGTTATGCAATAATAATATCCTTATCCCTGTGTGTACAGCGCCGCCGTCACTGTCAGTGCTATGTAATACTATCTTTATCCCTGTATATACAGCGCCGCCGTCACTGTCAGTGCTGTGTAATACTATCCTTATCCCTGTATGTACAGCACCGCCGTCACTGTCAGTGCTATGTAATACTATGCTTATCCCTGTATGTACAGCGCCGCCGTCACTGTCAGTTCTATGTGATACTATCCTTATCCCTGTATGTACAGCGCCGCCGTCACTATCACTGCTATGTAATAATACTATCCTTATCCCTGTATGTACAGCGCCGCCGTCACTGTCAGTGCTGTGTAATAATAATATCCTTATCCCTGTATGTACAGCGCGGCCGTCACTGTCAGTGCTATGTAATACTATCCTTATCCCTGTATGTACAATTACATAGCACTGACAGTAACGGCGGCATTGTACATACAGGGATAAGAATAGTATTATTACATAGCACTGACAGTGACCGTGGTGCTGTACAAACAGGGATAAGGATAGTATCATTACATAGCACTGACAGAATGGTGGCGCTGTACATACAGGGATAAGTATAGTATTATTACATAGCACTGACAGTGATGGCGGCGCTGTACATACAGAGATAAGGATAGTATTATTGCATAGCAGTGACAGTGACGGCGGCGCTGTAGATACAGGGATAAGGATAGTATTACATAGCACTGACAGTGATGGCGGCGCCCTGTAAAGGGCAAGTCTGTGGCAATAACAGGGGTGGAGAAAAGTATTTTCTACCCACTGACAGTGATGGCGGCGCTGTACATACAGGGATAAGGATAGTATTATTACATAGCACTGACAGTGACGGCGGCGCTTATCCCTGTATGTACAGCACCGCCGTCACTGTCAGTGCTATGTTATAATACTATCCTTATCCATGTATGTACAGCGCCGCCATCACTGTCAGTGCTATGTAATAATACTATCCTTATCCCTGTATGTACAGTGCCGCCATCACTGTCAGTGCTATGTAATAATACTATTCTTATCACTGTATGTACAGCGCCGCCGTCACTATCAGTGCTATGCAATAATACTATACTTATCCCTGTATGTACAACGCCGCCGTCACTGTCAGTGCTATGTAATAATACTATACGTATCCCTGTATGTATAGCGCCGCCGTCACTGTCAGTGCTATGTAATAATACTATCCTTATCCCTGTATGTACAGCGCCGCCGTCACTGTCAGTGCTATGTAATAATACTATACTTATCCCTGTATGTACAGCGCCGCCGTCACTGTCAGTGCTATGTAATACTATCCTTATCCCTGTATGTACAGCGCCGCCGTCACTGTCAGTTCTATGTAATACTATCCTTATCCCTGTATGTAAAGCGCCGCCGTCACTGTCACTGCTATGTAATAATACTATCCTTATCCCTGTATGTACAGCGCCGCCGTCACTGTCAGTGCTATGTAATAATAATATCCTTATCCCTGTATGTACAGCGCCGCCGTCAATGTCAGTGCTATGTAATACTATCCTTATCCCTGTATGTACAGCGCCGCATCACTGTCAGTGCTATTTAAAACTATCTTATCCCTGTATGTACAGCGCCGCCGTCACTGTCAGTGCTATGTAATAATACTATCCTTATCCCTGTATGTACAATGCTGCCGTCACTGTCAGTGCTATGTAATTATACTATACTAATCCCTGTATGTACAGCTCCGCCGTCACTGTCAGTGCTATGTAATAATACTATCCTTATCCCTTTATGTACAGCGCCGCCGTCACTGTCAGTGCTATGTAATATTATCCTTATCCCTGTATGTACAGCACCGCCGTCACTGTCAGTGCTATGTAATACTATCCTTATCCCTGTATGTACAGCGCCGCCGTTACTGTCACTGCTATGTAATAATACTATCCTTATCCCTGTATGTACAGCACCGCTGTCACTGTCAGTGCTATGCAATAATAATATCCTTATCCCTGTGTGTACAGCGCCGCCGTCACTGTCAGTGCTATGTAATACTATCTTTATCCCTGTATATACAGCGCCGCCGTCACTGTCAGTGCTGTGTAATACTATCCTTATCCCTGTATGTACAGCACCGCCGTCACTGTCAGTGCTATGTAATACTATGCTTATCCCTGTATGTACAGCGCCGCCGTCACTGTCAGTTCTATGTGATACTATCCTTATCCCTGTATGTACAGCGCCGCCGTCACTATCACTGCTATGTAATAATACTATCCTTATCCCTGTATGTACAGCGCCGCCGTCACTGTCAGTGCTGTGTAATAATAATATCCTTATCCCTGTATGTACAGCGCGGCCGTCACTGTCAGTGCTATGTAATACTATCCTTATCCCTGTATGTACAATTACATAGCACTGACAGTAACGGCGGCATTGTACATACAGGGATAAGAATAGTATTATTACATAGCACTGACAGTGACCGTGGTGCTGTACAAACAGGGATAAGGATAGTATCATTACATAGCACTGACAGAATGGTGGCGCTGTACATACAGGGATAAGTATAGTATTATTACATAGCACTGACAGTGATGGCGGCGCTGTACATACAGAGATAAGGATAGTATTATTGCATAGCAGTGACAGTGACGGCGGCGCTGTAGATACAGGGATAAGGATAGTATTACATAGCACTGACAGTGATGGCGGCGCCCTGTAAAGGGCAAGTCTGTGGCAATAACAGGGGTGGAGAAAAGTATTTTCTACCCACTGACAGTGATGGCGGCGCTGTACATACAGGGATAAGGATAGTATTATTACATAGCACTGACAGTGACGGCGGCGCTTATCCCTGTATGTACAGCACCGCCGTCACTGTCAGTGCTATGTTATAATACTATCCTTATCCATGTATGTACAGCGCCGCCATCACTGTCAGTGCTATGTAATAATACTATCCTTATCCCTGTATGTACAGCGCCGCCATCACTGTCAGTGCTATGTAATAATACTATTCTTATCACTGTATGTACAGCGCCGCCGTCACTATCAGTGCTATGCAATAATACTATACTTATCCCTGTATGTACAACGCCGCCGTCACTGTCAGTGCTATGTAATAATACTATCCTTATCCCTGTATGTACAGCGCCGCCGTCACTGTCAGTGCTGTGTAATAATACTATCCTTATCCCTGTACAGTATGTACAGCGCCGACGTCACTGTCATTGCTATGTAATAATACTATCCTATCCCTGTATGTACAGCACCGCTGTCACTGTCACTGCTGTGTAATAATACTATCCTTATCCCTGTATGTACAGCGCCGCCATCACTGTCAGTGCTATGTAATAATACTATACGTATCCCTGTATGTATAGCGCCGCCGTCACTGTCAGTGCTATGTAATAATACTATCCTTATCCCTGTATGTACAGCGCCGCCGTCACTGTCAGTGCTATGTAATAATACTATACTTATCCCTGTATGTACAGCGCCGCCGTCACTGTCAGTGCTATGTAATACTATCCTTATCCCTGTATGTACAGCGCCGCCGTCACTGTCAGTTCTATGTAATACTATCCTTATCCCTGTATGTAAAGCGCCGCCGTCACTGTCACTGCTATGTAATAATACTATACTTATCCCTGTATGTACAGCGCCGCCGTCACTGTCAGTGCTATGTAATACTATCCTTATCCCTGTATGTACAGCGCCGCCGTCACTGTCAGTTCTATGTAATACTATCCTTATCCCTGTATGTAAAGCGCCGCCGTCACTGTCACTGCTATGTAATAATACTATACTTATCCCTGTATGTACAGCGCCGCCGTCACTGTCAGTGCTATGTAATACTATCCTTATCCCTGTATGTACAGCGCCGCATCACTGTCAGTGCTATTTAAAACTATCTTATCCCTGTATGTACAGCGCCGCCGTCACTGTCAGTGCTATGTAATAATACTATCCTTATCCCTGTATGTACAATGCTGCCGTCACTGTCAGTGCTATGTAATTATACTATACTAATCCCTGTATGTACAGCTCCGCCGTCACTGTCAGTGCTATGTAATAATACTATCCTTATCCCTGTATGTACAGCGCCGCCGTCACTGTCAGTGCTATGTAATATTATCCTTATCCCTGTATGTACAGCACCGCCGTCACTGTCAGTGCTATGTAATACTATCCTTATCCCTGTATGTACAGCACCGCCGTCACTGTCACTGCTATGTAATAATACTATCCTTATCCCTGTATGTACAGCACCGCTGTCACTGTCAGTGCTATGCAATAATAATATCCTTATCCCTGTGTGTACAGCGCCGCCGTCACTGTCAGTGCTATGTAATACTATCCTTATCCCTGTATGTACAGCGCCGCCGTCACTGTCAGTGCTGTGTAATACTATCCTTATCCCTGTATGTACAGCACCTCCGTCACTGTCAGTGCTATGTAATACTATGCTTATCCCTGTATGTACAGCGCCGCCGTCACTGTCAGTTCTATGTGATACTATCCTTATCCCTGTATGTACAGCGCCGCCGTCACTATCACTGCTATGTAATAATACTATCCTTATCCCTGTATGTACAGCGCCGCCGTCACTGTCAGTGCTGTGTAATAATAATATCCTTATCCCTGTATGTACAGCGCCGCCGTCACTGTCAGTGCTATGTAATACTATCCTTATCCCTGTATGTACAATTACATAGCACTGACAGTAACGGCGGCATTGTACATACAGGGATAAGAATAGTATTATTACATAGCACTGACAGTGACCGTGGTGCTGTACAAACAGGGATAAGGATAGTATCATTACATAGCACTGACAGAATGGTGGCGCTGTACATACAGGGATAAGTATAGTATTATTACATAGCACTGACAGTGATGGCGGCGCTGTACATACAGAGATAAGGATAGTATTATTGCATAGCAGTGACAGTGATGGCGGCGCTGTAGATACAGGGATAAGGATAGTATTACATAGCACTGACAGTGACGGCGGCGCCCTGTAAAGGGCAAGTCTGTGGCAATAACAGGGGTGGAGAAAAGTACTTTCTACCCACTGACAGTGATGGCGGCGCTGTACATACAGGGATAAGGATAGTATTATTACATAGCACTGACAGTGACGGCGGCGCTTATCCCTGTATGTACAGCGCCGCCGTCACTGTCAGTGCTATGTAATAATGCTATCCTTAACCCTGTATGTGCAGCGCCGCCGTCACTGTCAGTGCTGTGCAATAATACTATTCTTATCCCTGTATGTACAGCCCCGCCGTCACTGTCAGTGCTATATAATACTATCCTTATCCCTGTATGTAAAGCGCAGCCGTCACTGTCAGTGCTATGTAATAATACTTTTCTTATCCCTGTATGTACAGCGCCGCCATCACTGTCAGTGCTATGTAATAATACTATCCTTATCCCTGTATGTACAGCGCCGCCGTCACTGTCAGTGCTATGTAATAATACTATCCTTATCCCTGTATGTACAGCGCCGCCGTCACTGTCAGTGCTATGTAATAATACTATCCTTATCCCTGTATGTACAGCGCCGCCATCACTGTCAGTGCTATGTAATAATACTATTCTTATCCCTGTATGTACAGCGCCGCCGTCACTGTCAGTGCTGTGTAATAATATTATCCTTATCCCTGTATGTACAGCGCCGCCGTCACTGTCAGTGCTATGCAATAATACTATTCTTATCCCTGTATGTACAACGCCGCCGTCACTGTCAGTGCTATGTAATAATACTATACTTATCCCTGTATGTACAGCGCCGCCGTCACTGTCAGTGCTGTGTAATAATACTATCCTTATCCCTGTATGTACAGCGCCGCCGTCACTGTCAGTGCTATGTAATACTATCCTTATCCCTGTATGTACAGCACCGCCGTCACTGTCAGTTCCATGTAATACTATCCTTATCCCTGTATGTACAGCGCCGCCGTCACTGTCACTGCTATGTAATAATACTATCATTATCCCTGTATGTACAGCGCCGCCGTCACTGTCAGTGCTATGCAATAATAATATCCTTATCCCTGTGTGTACAGCGCCACCGTCACTGTCAGTGCTATGTAATACTATCCTTATCCCTGTATGTACAGCGCTGCGTCACTGTCAGTGCTATTTAAAACTATCCTTATCCCTGTGTGTACAGCGCCGCCTTCACTGTCAGTGCTATGTAATAATACTATCCTTATCCCTGTATGTACAATGCCGCCGTCACTGTCAGTGCTATGTAATTATACTATACTAATCCCTGTATGTACAGCTCCGCCGTCACTGTCAGTGCTATATAATAATACTATCCTTATCCCTGTATGTACAGCGCCGCCATCACTGTCAGTGCTTTGTAATAATACTATCCTTATCCCTGTATGTACAGCGCCGCCGTCACTATCAGTGCTATGTAATATTATCCTTATCCCTGTATGTACAGCACCGCCGTCACTGTCAGTTCTATGTAATACTATCCTTATCCCTGTATGTACAGCGCCGCCGTCACTGTCACTGCTATGTAATAATACTATCCTTATCCCTGTATGAACAGCGCCGCCGTCACTGTCAGTGCTATGCAATAATAATATCCTTATCCCTGTGTGTACAGCGCCGCCGTCACTGTCAGTGCTATGTAATACTATCCTTATCCCTGTATGTACAGCGCCGCCGTCACTGTCAGTGCTGTGTAATACTATCCTTATCCCTGTTTGTACAGCACCGCCGTCACTGTCAGTGCTATGTAATACTATGCTTATCCCTGTATGTACAGCGCCGCCGTCACGGTCAGTTCTATGTGATACTATCCTTATCCCTGTATGTACAGCGCCGCCGTCACTATCACTGCTATGTAATAATACTATCCTTATCCCTGTATGTACAGCGCCGCCGTCACTGTCAGTGCTGTGTAATAATAATATCCTTATCCCTGTATGTACAGCGCTGCCGTCACTGTCAGTGCTATGTAATACTATCCTTATCCCTGAATGTACAGCGCCGCGTCACTGTCAGTGCTATGTAATACTATCCTAATCCCTGTGTGTACAGCGCCGCCGTCACTGTCAGTGCTATGTAATAATACTATAATAATCCCTGTATGTACAGCGCCGCCGTCACTGTCAGTGCTATGTAATAATACTATCCTTATCCCTGTATGTACAGCGCCGCCGTCACTGTCAGTGCTATATAATAATACTATCCTTATCCCTGTATGTACAGCGCTGCCGTCACTGTCAGTGCTATGTAAGACTATCCTTATCCCTGTATGTACAGCACCGCCGTCACTGTCAGTTCCATGTAATACTATCCTTATCCCTGTATGTACAGCGCCGCCGTCACTGTCACTGCTATGTAATAATACTATCCTTATCCCTGTATGTACAGCGCCGCCGTCACTGTCAGTGCTATGCAATAATAATATCCTTATCCCTGTGTGTACAGCGCCACCGTCACTGTCAGTGCTATGTAATACTATCCTTATCCCTGTATGTACAGCGCTGCGTCACTGTCAGTGCTATTTAAAACTATCCTTATCCCTGTGTGTACAGCGCCGCCTTCACTGTCAGTGCTATGTAATGATACTATCCTTATCCCTGTATGTACAATGCCGCCGTCACTGTCCGTGCTATGTAATTATACTATACTAATCCCTGTATGTACAGCTCCGCCGTCACTGTCAGTGCTATATAATAATACTATCCTTATCCCTGTATGTACAGCGCCGCCATCACTGTCAGTGCTTTGTAATAATACTATCCTTATCCCTGTATGTACAGCGCCGCCGTCACTGTCAGTTCTATGTAATACTATCCTTATCCCTGTATGTACAGCGCCGCCGTCACTGTCACTGCTATGTAATAATACTATCCTTATCCCTGTATGAATAGCGCCGCCGTCACTGTCAGTGCTATGCAATAATAATATCCTTATCCCTGTGTGTACAGCGCCGCCGTCACTGTCAGTGCTATGTAATACTATCCTTATCCCTGTATGTACAGCGCCGCCGTCACTGTCAGTGCTGTGTAATACTATACTTATCCCTGTATGTACAGCGCCGCCGTCACTGTCAGTGCTGTGTAATAATACTATCCTTATCCCTGTATGTACAGCGCCGCCGTCACTGTCAGTGCTATGTAATACTATCCTTATCCCTGTATGTACAGCACCGCCGTCACTGTCAGTTCCATGTAATACTATCCTTATCCCTGTATGTACAGCGCCGCCGTCACTGTCACTGCTATGTAATAATACTATCATTATCCCTGTATGTACAGCGCCGCCGTCACTGTCAGTGCTATGCAATAATAATATCCTTATCCCTGTGTGTACAGCGCCACCGTCACTGTCAGTGCTATGTAATACTATCCTTATCCCTGTATGTACAGCGCTGCGTCACTGTCAGTGCTATTTAAAACTATCCTTATCCCTGTGTGTACAGCGCCGCCTTCACTGTCAGTGCTATGTAATAATATTATCCTTATCCCTGTATGTACAATGCCGCCGTCACTGTCAGTGCTATGTAATTATACTATACTAATCCCTGTATGTACAGCTCCGCCGTCACTGTCAGTGCTATATAATAATACTATCCTTATCCCTGTATGTACAGCGCCGCCATCACTGTCAGTGCTTTGTAATAATACTATCCTTATCCCTGTATGTACAGCGCCGCCGTCACTATCAGTGCTATGTAATATTATCCTTATCCCTGTATGTACAGCACTGCAATCACTGTCAGTTCTATGTAATACTATCCTTATCCCTGTATGTACAGCGCCGCCGTCACTGTCACTGCTATGTAATAATACTATCCTTATCCCTGTATGAACAGCGCCGCCGTCACTGTCAGTGCTATGCAATAATAATATCCTTATCCCTGTGTGTACAGCGCCGCCGTCACTGTCAGTGCTATGTAATACTATCCTTATCCCTGTATGTACAGCGCCGCCGTCACTGTCAGTGCTGTGTAATACTATCCTTATCCCTGTATGTACAGCACCGCCGTCACTGTCAGTGCTATGTAATACTATGCTTATCCCTGTATGTACAGCGCCGCCGTCACGGTCAGTTCTATGTGATACTATCCTTATCCCTGTATGTACAGCGCCGCCGTCACTGTCAGTGCTATGTAATAATACTATCCTTATCCCTGTATGTACAGAGCCGCCGTCACTGTCAGTGCTATGTAATAATAATATCCTTATCCCTGTATGTACAGCGCTGCCGTCACTGTCAGTGCTATGTAATACTATCCTTATCCCTGTATGTACAGCGCCGCCGTCACTATCACTGCTATGTAATAATACTATCCTTATCCCTGTATGTACAGCGCCGCCGTCACTGTCAGTGCTGTGTAATAATAATATCCTTATCCCTGTATGTACAGCGCCGCCATCACTGTCAGTGCTATGTAATACTATCCTTATCCCTGTATGTACAATTACATAGCACTGACAGTAACGGCGGCATTGTACATACAGGGATAAGAATAGTATTATTACATAGCACTGACAGTGACCGTGGTGCTGTACATACAGGGATAAGGATAGTATCATTACATAGCACTGACAGAATGGTGGCGCTTTACATACAGGGATAAGTATAGTATTATTACATAGCACTGACAGTGATGGCGGCGCTGTACATACAGAGATAAGGATAGTATTATTGCATAGCAGTGACAGTGACGGCGGCGCTGTAGATACAGGGATAAGGATAGTATTACATAGCACTGACAGTGACGGCGGCGCCCTGTAAAGGGCAATTCTGTGGCAATAACACGGGTGGAGAAAAGTACTTTCTACCCACTGACAGTGATGGCGGCGCTGTACATACAGGGATAAGTATAGTATTATTACATAGCACTGACAGTGACGGCGGCGCTGTACATACAGGGATAAGCGCCGCCGTCACTGTCAGTACTGTCTTATATATCCTATCCTTATCCCTGTATGTACAGCGCCGCCGTCACTGTCAGTGCTATGTAATAATGCTATCCTTAACCCTGTATGTGCAGCGCCGCTGTCACTGTCAGTGCTGTGCAATAATACTATTCTTATCCCTGTATGTACAGCCCCGCCGTCACTGTCAGTGCTATATAATACTATCCTTATCCCTGTATGTAAAGCGCAGCCGTCACTGTCAGTGCTATGTAATAATACTTTTCTTAACCCTGTATGTACAGCGCCGCCATCACTGTCAGTGCTATGTAATAATAGTATCCTTATCCCTGTATGTACAGCGCCGCCGTCACTGTCAGTGCTATGTAATAATACTATCCTTATCCCTGTATGTACAGCGCCGCCATCACTGTCAGTGCGATGTAATAATACTATCCTTATCCCTGTATGTACAGCGCCGCCATGACTGTCAGTGCTATGTAATAATACTATTCTTATCCCTGTATGTACAGCGCCGCCGTCACTGTCAGTGCTATGCAATAATACTATTCTTATCCCTGTATGTACAACGCCGCCGTCACTGTCAGTGCTATGTAATAATACTATCCTTATCCCTGTATGTACAGCGCCGCCGTCACTGTCAGTGCTGTGTAATAATACTATCCTTATCCCTGTATGTACAGCGCCGCCGTCACTGTCACTGCTATGTAATAATACTATCCTATCCCTGTATGTACAGCACCGCCGTCACTGTCAGTGCTATGTAATAATACTATCCTTATCCCTGTATGTACAGCGCCGCCATCACTGTCAGTGCTATGTAATACTGTCCTTATCCCTGTATGTACAGCGCCGCCGTCACTGTCAGTTCTATGTAATACTATCCTTATCCCTGTATGTACAGCGCCGCCGTCACTGTCACTGCTATGTAATAATACTATCCTTATCCCTGTATGTACAGCGCCGCCGTCACTGTCAGTGCTGTGTAATACTATCCTTATCACTGTATGTACAGCACCGCCGTCACTGTCAGTGCTATGTAATACTATCCTTATCCCTGAATGTACAGCGCCGCGTCACTGTCAGTGCTATGTAATACTATCCTAATCCCTGTGTGTACAGCGCCGCCGTCACTGTCAGTGCTATGTAATAATACTATACTTATCCCTGTATGTACAGCGCCGCCGTCACTGTCAGTGCTATGTAATAATACTATCCTTATCCCTGTATGTACAGCGCCGCCGTCACTGTCAGTGCTATATAATAATACTATCCTTTTCCCTGTATGTACAGCGCCGCCGTCACTGTCAGTGCTATGTAATACTATCCTTATCCCTGTATGTACAGCACCGCCGTCACTGTCAGTTCCATGTAATACTATCCTTATCCCTGTATGTACAGCGCCGCCGTCACTGTCACTGCTATGTAATAATACTATCATTATCCCTGTATGTACAGCGCCGCCGTCACTGTCAGTGCTATGCAATAATAATATCCTTATCCCTGTGTGTACAGCGCCACCGTCACTGTCAGTGCTATGTAATACTATCCTTATCCCTGTATGTACAGCGCTGCGTCACTGTCAGTGCTATTTAAAACTATCCTTATCCCTGTGTGTACAGCGCCGCCTTCACTGTCAGTGCTATGTAATGATACTATCCTTATCCCTGTATGTACAATGCCGCCGTCACTGTCCGTGCTATGTAATTATACTATACTAATCCCTGTATGTACAGCTCCGCCGTCACTGTCAGTGCTATATAATAATACTATCCTTATCCCTGTATGTACAGCGCCGCCATCACTGTCAGTGCTTTGTAATAATACTATCCTTATCCCTGTATGTACAGCGCCGCCGTCACTGTCAGTGCTATGTAATATTATCCTTATCCCTGTATGTACAGCACCGCCGTCACTGTCAGTTCTATGTAATACTATCCTTATCCCTGTATGTACAGCGCCGCCGTCACTGTCACTGCTATGTAATAATACTATCCTTATCCCTGTATGAATAGCGCCGCCGTCACTGTCAGTGCTATGCAATAATAATATCCTTATCCCTGTGTGTACAGCGCCGCCGTCACTGTCAGTGCTATGTAATACTATCCTTATCCCTGTATGTACAGCGCCGCCGTCACTGTCAGTGCTGTGTAATACTATACTTATCCCTGTATGTACAGCGCCGCCGTCACTGTCAGTGCTGTGTAATAATACTATCCTTATCCCTGTATGTACAGCGCCGCCGTCACTGTCAGTGCTATGTAATACTATCCTTATCCCTGTATGTACAGCACCGCCGTCACTGTCAGTTCCATGTAATACTATCCTTATCCCTGTATGTACAGCGCCGCCGTCACTGTCACTGCTATGTAATAATACTATCATTATCCCTGTATGTACAGCGCCGCCGTCACTGTCAGTGCTATGCAATAATAATATCCTTATCCCTGTGTGTACAGCGCCACCGTCACTGTCAGTGCTATGTAATACTATCCTTATCCCTGTATGTACAGCGCTGCGTCACTGTCAGTGCTATTTAAAACTATCCTTATCCCTGTGTGTACAGCGCCGCCTTCACTGTCAGTGCTATGTAATAATATTATCCTTATCCCTGTATGTACAATGCCGCCGTCACTGTCAGTGCTATGTAATTATACTATACTAATCCCTGTATGTACAGCTCCGCCGTCACTGTCAGTGCTATATAATAATACTATCCTTATCCCTGTATGTACAGCGCCGCCATCACTGTCAGTGCTTTGTAATAATACTATCCTTATCCCTGTATGTACAGCGCCGCCGTCACTATCAGTGCTATGTAATATTATCCTTATCCCTGTATGTACAGCACCGCCGTCACTGTCAGTTCTATGTAATACTATCCTTATCCCTGTATGTACAGCGCCGCCGTCACTGTCACTGCTATGTAATAATACTATCCTTATCCCTGTATGAACAGCGCCGCCGTCACTGTCAGTGCTATGCAATAATAATATCCTTATCCCTGTGTGTACAGCGCCGCCGTCACTGTCAGTGCTATGTAATACTATCCTTATCCCTGTATGTACAGCGCCGCCGTCACTGTCAGTGCTGTGTAATACTATCCTTATCCCTGTATGTACAGCACCGCCGTCACTGTCAGTGCTATGTAATACTATGCTTATCCCTGTATGTACAGCGCCGCCGTCACGGTCAGTTCTATGTGATACTATCCTTATCCCTGTATGTACAGCGCCGCCGTCACTGTCAGTGCTATGTAATAATACTATCCTTATCCCTGTATGTACAGAGCCGCCGTCACTGTCAGTGCTATGTAATAATAATATCCTTATCCCTGTATGTACAGCGCTGCCGTCACTGTCAGTGCTATGTAATACTATCCTTATCCCTGTATGTACAGCGCCGCCGTCACTATCACTGCTATGTAATAATACTATCCTTATCCCTGTATGTACAGCGCCGCCGTCACTGTCAGTGCTGTGTAATAATAATATCCTTATCCCTGTATGTACAGCGCCGCCATCACTGTCAGTGCTATGTAATACTATCCTTATCCCTGTATGTACAATTACATAGCACTGACAGTAACGGCGGCATTGTACATACAGGGATAAGAATAGTATTATTACATAGCACTGACAGTGACCGTGGTGCTGTACATACAGGGATAAGGATAGTATCATTACATAGCACTGACAGAATGGTGGCGCTTTACATACAGGGATAAGTATAGTATTATTACATAGCACTGACAGTGATGGCGGCGCTGTACATACAGAGATAAGGATAGTATTATTGCATAGCAGTGACAGTGACGGCGGCGCTGTAGATACAGGGATAAGGATAGTATTACATAGCACTGACAGTGACGGCGGCGCCCTGTAAAGGGCAATTCTGTGGCAATAACACGGGTGGAGAAAAGTACTTTCTACCCACTGACAGTGATGGCGGCGCTGTACATACAGGGATAAGTATAGTATTATTACATAGCACTGACAGTGACGGCGGCGCTGTACATACAGGGATATGTAATAATACTATCCTTATCCCTGTATGTACAGCGCCGCCGTCACTGTCAGTGCTGTGTAATAATACTATCCTTATCCCTGTATGTACAGCGCCGCCGTCACTGTCACTGCTATGTAATAATACTATCCTATCCCTGTATGTACAGCACCGCCGTCACTGTCAGTGCTATGTAATAATACTATCCTTATCCCTGTATGTACAGCGCCGCCATCACTGTCAGTGCTATGTAATACTGTCCTTATCCCTGTATGTACAGCGCCGCCGTCACTGTCAGTTCTATGTAATACTATCCTTATCCCTGTATGTACAGCGCCGCCGTCACTGTCACTGCTATGTAATAATACTATCCTTATCCCTGTATGTACAGCGCCGCCGTCACTGTCAGTGCTGTGTAATACTATCCTTATCACTGTATGTACAGCACCGCCGTCACTGTCAGTGCTATGTAATACTATCCTTATCCCTGAATGTACAGCGCCGCGTCACTGTCAGTGCTATGTAATACTATCCTAATCCCTGTGTGTACAGCGCCGCCGTCACTGTCAGTGCTATGTAATAATACTATACTTATCCCTGTATGTACAGCGCCGCCGTCACTGTCAGTGCTATGTAATAATACTATCCTTATCCCTGTATGTACAGCGCCGCCGTCACTGTCAGTGCTATATAATAATACTATCCTTTTCCCTGTATGTACAGCGCCGCCGTCACTGTCAGTGCTATGTAATACTATCCTTATCCCTGTATGTACAGCACCGCCGTCACTGTCAGTTCCATGTAATACTATCCTTATCCCTGTATGTACAGCGCCGCCGTCACTGTCACTGCTATGTAATAATACTATCATTATCCCTGTATGTACAGCGCCGCCGTCACTGTCAGTGCTATGCAATAATAATATCCTTATCCCTGTGTGTACAGCGCCACCGTCACTGTCAGTGCTATGTAATACTATCCTTATCCCTGTATGTACAGCGCTGCGTCACTGTCAGTGCTATTTAAAACTATCCTTATCCCTGTGTGTACAGCGCCGCCTTCACTGTCAGTGCTATGTAATGATACTATCCTTATCCCTGTATGTACAATGCCGCCGTCACTGTCCGTGCTATGTAATTATACTATACTAATCCCTGTATGTACAGCTCCGCCGTCACTGTCAGTGCTATATAATAATACTATCCTTATCCCTGTATGTACAGCGCCGCCATCACTGTCAGTGCTTTGTAATAATACTATCCTTATCCCTGTATGTACAGCGCCGCCGTCACTGTCAGTGCTATGTAATATTATCCTTATCCCTGTATGTACAGCACCGCCGTCACTGTCAGTTCTATGTAATACTATCCTTATCCCTGTATGTACAGCGCCGCCGTCACTGTCACTGCTATGTAATAATACTATCCTTATCCCTGTATGAATAGCGCCGCCGTCACTGTCAGTGCTATGCAATAATAATATCCTTATCCCTGTGTGTACAGCGCCGCCGTCACTGTCAGTGCTATGTAATACTATCCTTATCCCTGTATGTACAGCGCCGCCGTCACTGTCAGTGCTGTGTAATACTATACTTATCCCTGTATGTACAGCGCCGCCGTCACTGTCAGTGCTGTGTAATAATACTATCCTTATCCCTGTATGTACAGCGCCGCCGTCACTGTCAGTGCTATGTAATACTATCCTTATCCCTGTATGTACAGCACCGCCGTCACTGTCAGTTCCATGTAATACTATCCTTATCCCTGTATGTACAGCGCCGCCGTCACTGTCACTGCTATGTAATAATACTATCATTATCCCTGTATGTACAGCGCCGCCGTCACTGTCAGTGCTATGCAATAATAATATCCTTATCCCTGTGTGTACAGCGCCACCGTCACTGTCAGTGCTATGTAATACTATCCTTATCCCTGTATGTACAGCGCTGCGTCACTGTCAGTGCTATTTAAAACTATCCTTATCCCTGTGTGTACAGCGCCGCCTTCACTGTCAGTGCTATGTAATAATATTATCCTTATCCCTGTATGTACAATGCCGCCGTCACTGTCAGTGCTATGTAATTATACTATACTAATCCCTGTATGTACAGCTCCGCCGTCACTGTCAGTGCTATATAATAATACTATCCTTATCCCTGTATGTACAGCGCCGCCATCACTGTCAGTGCTTTGTAATAATACTATCCTTATCCCTGTATGTACAGCGCCGCCGTCACTATCAGTGCTATGTAATATTATCCTTATCCCTGTATGTACAGCACCGCCGTCACTGTCAGTTCTATGTAATACTATCCTTATCCCTGTATGTACAGCGCCGCCGTCACTGTCACTGCTATGTAATAATACTATCCTTATCCCTGTATGAACAGCGCCGCCGTCACTGTCAGTGCTATGCAATAATAATATCCTTATCCCTGTGTGTACAGCGCCGCCGTCACTGTCAGTGCTATGTAATACTATCCTTATCCCTGTATGTACAGCGCCGCCGTCACTGTCAGTGCTGTGTAATACTATCCTTATCCCTGTATGTACAGCACCGCCGTCACTGTCAGTGCTATGTAATACTATGCTTATCCCTGTATGTACAGCGCCGCCGTCACGGTCAGTTCTATGTGATACTATCCTTATCCCTGTATGTACAGCGCCGCCGTCACTGTCAGTGCTATGTAATAATACTATCCTTATCCCTGTATGTACAGAGCCGCCGTCACTGTCAGTGCTATGTAATAATAATATCCTTATCCCTGTATGTACAGCGCTGCCGTCACTGTCAGTGCTATGTAATACTATCCTTATCCCTGTATGTACAGCGCCGCCGTCACTATCACTGCTATGTAATAATACTATCCTTATCCCTGTATGTACAGCGCCGCCGTCACTGTCAGTGCTGTGTAATAATAATATCCTTATCCCTGTATGTACAGCGCCGCCATCACTGTCAGTGCTATGTAATACTATCCTTATCCCTGTATGTACAATTACATAGCACTGACAGTAACGGCGGCATTGTACATACAGGGATAAGAATAGTATTATTACATAGCACTGACAGTGACCGTGGTGCTGTACATACAGGGATAAGGATAGTATCATTACATAGCACTGACAGAATGGTGGCGCTTTACATACAGGGATAAGTATAGTATTATTACATAGCACTGACAGTGATGGCGGCGCTGTACATACAGAGATAAGGATAGTATTATTGCATAGCAGTGACAGTGACGGCGGCGCTGTAGATACAGGGATAAGGATAGTATTACATAGCACTGACAGTGACGGCGGCGCCCTGTAAAGGGCAATTCTGTGGCAATAACACGGGTGGAGAAAAGTACTTTCTACCCACTGACAGTGATGGCGGCGCTGTACATACAGGGATAAGTATAGTATTATTACATAGCACTGACAGTGACGGCGGCGCTGTACATACAGGGATAAGCGCCGCCGTCACTGTCAGTACTGTCTTATATATCCTATCCTTATCCCTGTATGTACAGCGCCGCCGTCACTGTCAGTGCTATGTAATAATGCTATCCTTAACCCTGTATGTGCAGCGCCGCTGTCACTGTCAGTGCTGTGCAATAATACTATTCTTATCCCTGTATGTACAGCCCCGCCGTCACTGTCAGTGCTATATAATACTATCCTTATCCCTGTATGTAAAGCGCAGCCGTCACTGTCAGTGCTATGTAATAATACTTTTCTTAACCCTGTATGTACAGCGCCGCCATCACTGTCAGTGCTATGTAATAATAGTATCCTTATCCCTGTATGTACAGCGCCGCCGTCACTGTCAGTGCTATGTAATAATACTATCTTTATCCCTGTATGTACAGCGCCGCCATCACTGTCAGTGCGATGTAATAATACTATCCTTATCCCTGTATGTACAGCGCCGCCATGACTGTCAGTGCTATGTAATAATACTATTCTTATCCCTGTATGTACAGCGCCGCCGTCACTGTCAGTGCTATGCAATAATACTATTCTTATCCCTGTATGTACAACGCCGCCGTCACTGTCAGTGCTATGTAATAATACTATCCTTATCCCTGTATGTACAGCGCCGCCGTCACTGTCAGTGCTGTGTAATAATACTATCCTTATCCCTGTATGTACAGCGCCGCCGTCACTGTCACTGCTATGTAATAATACTATCCTATCCCTGTATGTACAGCACCGCCGTCACTGTCAGTGCTATGTAATAATACTATCCTTATCCCTGTATGTACAGCGCCGCCATCACTGTCAGTGCTATGTAATACTGTCCTTATCCCTGTATGTACAGCGCCGCCGTCACTGTCAGTTCTATGTAATACTATCCTTATCCCTGTATGTACAGCGCCGCCGTCACTGTCACTGCTATGTAATAATACTATCCTTATCCCTGTATGTACAGCGCCGCCGTCACTGTCAGTGCTGTGTAATACTATCCTTATCACTGTATGTACAGCACCGCCGTCACTGTCAGTGCTATGTAATACTATCCTTATCCCTGAATGTACAGCGCCGCGTCACTGTCAGTGCTATGTAATACTATCCTAATCCCTGTGTGTACAGCGCCGCCGTCACTGTCAGTGCTATGTAATAATACTATACTTATCCCTGTATGTACAGCGCCGCCGTCACTGTCAGTGCTATGTAATAATACTATCCTTATCCCTGTATGTACAGCGCCGCCGTCACTGTCAGTGCTATATAATAATACTATCCTTTTCCCTGTATGTACAGCGCCGCCGTCACTGTCAGTGCTATGTAATACTATCCTTATCCCTGTATGTACAGCACCGCCGTCACTGTCAGTTCCATGTAATACTATCCTTATCCCTGTATGTACAGCGCCGCCGTCACTGTCACTGCTATGTAATAATACTATCATTATCCCTGTATGTACAGCGCCGCCGTCACTGTCAGTGCTATGCAATAATAATATCCTTATCCCTGTGTGTACAGCGCCACCGTCACTGTCAGTGCTATGTAATACTATCCTTATCCCTGTATGTACAGCGCTGCGTCACTGTCAGTGCTATTTAAAACTATCCTTATCCCTGTGTGTACAGCGCCGCCTTCACTGTCAGTGCTATGTAATGATACTATCCTTATCCCTGTATGTACAATGCCGCCGTCACTGTCAGTGCTATGTAATTATACTATACTAATCCCTGTATGTACAGCGCCGCCGTCACTGTCAGTGCTATGTAATATTATCCTTATCCCTGTATGTACAGCACCGCCGTCACTGTCAGTTCTATGTAATACTATCCTTATCCCTGTATGTACAGCGCCGCCGTCACTTTTCACTGCTATGTAATAATACTATCCTTATCCCTGTATGAATAGCGCCGCCGTCACTGTCAGTGCTATGCAATAATAATATCCTTATCCCTGTGTGTACAGCGCCGCCGTCACTGTCAGTGCTATGTAATACTATCCTTATCCCTGTATGTACAGCGCCGCCGTCACTGTCAGTGCTGTGTAATACTATCCTTATCCCTGTATGTACAGCACCGCCGTCACTGTCAGTGCTATGTAATACTATGCTTATCCTTGTATGTACAGCGCCGCCGTCACGGTCAGTTCTATGTGATACTATCCTTATCCCTGTATGTACAGCGCCGCCGTCACTGTCAGTGCTATGTAATAATACAATCCTTATCCCTGTATGTACAGAGCCGCCGTCACTGTCAGTGCTATGTAATAATAATATCCTTATCCCTGTATGTACAGCGCTGCCGTCACTGTCAGTGCTATGTAATACTATCCTTATCCCTGTATGTAAAATTACATAGCACTGACAGTAACGGCAACGTTGTACATACAGGGATAAGAATAGTATTATTACATAGCACTGACAGTTACCGTGGCACTGTACATACAGGGATAAGGATAGCATCATTACATAGCACTGACAGTGACGGTGGCGCTGTACATACAGGGATAAGTATAGTATTATTACATAGCACTGACAGTGATGGCGGCGCTGTACATACAGAGATAAGGATAGTATTATTGCATAGCAGTGACAGTGACGGCGGCGCTGTAGATACAGGGATAAGGATAGTATTACATAGCACTGACAGTGACGGCACCGCCCTGTAAAGGGCAAGTCTGTGGCAATAACAGGGGTGGAGAAAAGTACTTTCTACCCACTGACAGTGATGGCGGCGCTGTACATACAGGGATAAGGATAGTATTATTACATAGCACTGACAGTGACGGCGGCGCTGTACATACAGGGATAAGCGCCGCCGTCACTGTCAGTACTGTCTTATATATCCTATCCTTATCCCTGTATGTACAGCGCCGCCGTCACTGTCAGTGCTATGTAATAATGCTATCCTTAACCCTGTATGTGCAGCGCCGCCGTCACTGTCAGTGCTGTGCAATATTACTATTCTTATCCCTGTATGTACAGCGCCGCCGTCACTGTCAGTGCTATGTAATAATACTATCCTTATCCCTGTATGTACAGAGCCGCCGTCACTGTCAGTGCTATGTAATAATAATATCCTTATCCCTGTATGTACAGCGCTGCCGTCACTGTCAGTGCTATGTAATACTATCCTTATCCCTGTATGTAAAATTACATAGCACTGACAGTAACGGCGGCGTTGTACATACAGGGATAAGAATAGTATTATTACATAGCACTGACAGTGACCGTGGCACTGTACATACAGGGATAAGGATAGTGTCATTACATAGCACTGACAGTGACGGTGGCGCTGTACATACAGGGATAAGTATAGTATTATTACATAGCACTGACAGTGATGGCGGCGCTGTACATACAGAGATAAGGATAGTATTATTGCATAGCAGTGACAGTGACGGCGGCGCTGTAGATACAGGCATAAGGATAGTATTACATAGCACTGACAGTGACGGCACCGCCCTGTAAAGGGCAAGTCTGTGGCAATAACAGGGGTGGAGAAAAGTACTTTCTACCCACTGACAGTGATGGCGGCGCTGTACATACAGGGATAAGGATAGTATTATTACATAGCACTGACAGTGACGGCGGCGCTGTACATACAGGGATAAGCGCCGCCGTCACTGTCAGTACTGTCTTATATATCCTATCCTTATCCCTGTATGTACAGCGCCACCGTCACTGTCAGTGCTATGTAATAATGCTATCCTTAACCCTGTATGTGCAGCGCCGCCGTCACTGTCAGTGCTGTGCAATATTACTATTCTTATCCCTGTATGTACAGCCCCGCCGTCACTGTCAGTGCTATATAATACTATCCTTATCCCTGTATGTACAGCGCAGCCGTCACTGTCAGTGCTATGTAATAATACTGTTCTTATCCCTGTATGTACAGCGCCGCTGTCACTGTCAGTGCTATGTAATAATACTATCCTTATCCCTGTATGTACAGCGCAGCCATCACTGTCAGTGCTATGTAATAATACTATTCTTATCCCTGTATGTACAGCGCCGCTGTCACTGTCAGTGCTATGCAATAATACTATCCTTATCCCTGTATGTACAGCGCCGCCGTCACTGTCACTGCTATGTATTAATACTATCCTTATCCCTGTATGTACAGCGCCGCCGTCACTGTCAGTGCTATGTAATAATAATATCCTTATCCCTGTATGTACAGCGCCGCCGTCACTGTCAGTGCTATGTAATACTATCCTTATCCCTGTATGTACAGCGCCGCCGTCACTGTCAGTGCTGTGTAATACTATCCTTATCCCTGTATGTACAGCACCGCCGTCACTGTCAGTGCTATGTAATACTATCCTTATCCCTGTATGTACAGCGCCGCGTCACTGTCAGTGCTATGTAATACTATCCTTATCCCTGTGTGTACAGCGCCGCCGTCACTGTCAGTGCTATGTAATAATACTATCCTTATCCCTGTATGTACAGCGCCGCCGTCACTGTCAGTGCTATGTAATAATAATATCCTTATCCCTGTATGTACAGCACCGCCGTCACTGTCAGTGCTTTGTAATACTATCCTTATCCCTGTATGTACAGCGCCGCCGTCACTGTCAGTGCTGTGTAATACTATCCTTATCCCTGTTTGTACAGCACCGCCGTCACTGTCAGTGCTATGTAATACTATCCTTATCCCTGTATGTACAGCGCCGCGTCACTGTCAGTGCTATGTAATACTATCCTTATCCCTGTGTGTACAGCGCCGCCGTCACTGTCAGTGCTATGTAATAATACTATCCTTATCCCTGTATGTACAGTGCCGCCGTCACTGTCAGTGCTATGTAATAATACTGTACTTATCCCTGTATGTACAGCGCCGCCGTCACTGTCAGTGCTATGTAATAATACTATCCTTATCCCTGTATGTACAGCGCCGCCGTCACTGTCAGTGCTATGTAATAATACTATCCTTATCCCTGTATGTACAGCGCCGCCGTCACTGTCAGTGCTATGTAATACTATCCTTATCCCTGTATGTACAGCACCGCCGTCACTGTCAGTTCTATGTAATACTATCCTTATCCCTGTATGTACAGCGCCGCCGTCACTGTCACTGCTATGTAATAATACTATCATTATCCCTGTATGTACAGCGCCGCCGTCACTGTCAGTGCTATGCAATAATAATATCCTTATCCCTGTGTGTACAGTGCCACCGTCACTGTCAGTGCTATGTAATACTATCCTTATCCCTGTATGTACAGCGCCGCCGTCACTGTCAATGCTGTGTAATACTATCCTTATCCCTGTATGTACAGCACCGCCGTCACTGTCAGTGCTATGTAATACTATCCTTATCCCTGTATGTACAGCGCCGCCATCACTGTCACTGCTATGTAATAATACTATCCTTATCCCTGTATGTACAGCGCCGCCGTCACTGTCAGTGCTATGTAATAGTAATATCCTTATCCCTGTATGTACAGCGCCGCCATCACTGTCAGTGCTATGTAATACTATCCTTATCCCTGTATGTACAATTACATAGCACTGACAGTAACGGCGGCGTTGTACATACAGGGATAAGAATAGTATTATTACATTGCACTGACAGTCACCGCGGCGCTGTACATACAGGGATAAGGATTTTATTAATCCATAGCAATGACAGTGACGGTGGCACTGTACATACAGAGATAAGGATAGTATTATTGCATAGCAGTGACAGTGACGGCGGCACTGTAGATACAGGGATATGGATAGTATTACATAGCACTGACAGTGACGGCGGCGCCCTGTAAAGGGCAAGTCTGTGGCAATAACAGGGGTGGAGAAAAGTACTTTCTACCCACTGACAGTGATGGCGGCGCTGTACATACAGGGATAAGGATAGTATTATTACATAGCACTGACAGTGACGGCGGCGCTGTACATACAGGGATAAGTGCCGCCGTCACTGTCAGTACTGTCTTATATATCCTATCCTTATCCCTGTATGTACAGCGCCGCCGTCACTGTCAGTGCTATGTAATAATGCTATCCTTAACCCTGTATGTGCAGCGCCGCCGTCACTGTCAGTGCTGTGCAATATTACTATTCTTATCCCTGTATGTACAGCCCCGCCGTCACTGTCAGTGCTATATAATACTATCCTTATCCCTGTATGTACAGCGCAGCCGTCACTGTCAGTGCTATGTAATAATACTGTTCTTATCCCTGTATGTACAGCGCCGCCGTCACTGTCAGTGCTATGTAATAATACTATCCTTATCCCTGTATGTACAGCGCCGCCGTCACTGTCAGTGCTATGCAATAATAATATCCTTATCCCTGTGTGTACAGTGCCACCGTCACTGTCAGTGCTATGTAATACTATCCTTATCCCTGTATGTACAGCGCCGCCGTCACTGTCAATGCTGTGTAATACTATCCTTATCCCTGTATGTACAGCACCGCCGTCACTGTCAGTGCTATGTAATACTATCCTTATCCCTGTATGTACAGCGCCGCCATCACTGTCACTGCTATGTAATAATACTATCCTTATCCCTGTATGTACAGCGCCGCCGTCACTGTCAGTGCTATGTAATAGTAATATCCTTATCCCTGTATGTACAGCGCCGCCATCACTGTCAGTGCTATGTAATACTATCCTTATCCCTGTATGTACAATTACATAGCACTGACAGTAACGGCGGCGTTGTACATACAGGGATAAGAATAGTATTATTACATTGCACTGACAGTCACCGCGGCGCTGTACATACAGGGATAAGGATTTTATTAATCCATAGCAATGACAGTGACGGTGGCACTGTACATACAGAGATAAGGATAGTATTATTGCATAGCAGTGACAGTGACGGCGGCACTGTAGATACAGGGATAAGGATAGTATTACATAGCACTGACAGTGACGGCGGCGCCCTGTAAAGGGCAAGTCTGTGGCAATAACAGGGGTGGAGAAAAGTACTTTCTACCCACTGACAGTGATGGCGGCGCTGTACATACAGGGATAAGGATAGTATTATTACATAGCACTGACAGTGACGGCGGCGCTGTACATACAGGGATAAGCGCCGCCGTCACTGTCAGTACTGTCTTATATATCCTATCCTTATCCCTGTATGTACAGCGCCGCCGTCACTGTCAGTGCTATGTAATAATGCTATCCTTAACCCTGTATGTGCAGCGCCGCCGTCACTGTCAGTGCTGTGCAATATTACTATTCTTATCCCTGTATGTACAGCCCCGCCGTCACTGTCAGTGCTATATAATACTATCCTTATCCCTGTATGTACAGCGCAGCCGTCACTGTCAGTGCTATGTAATAATACTGTTCTTATCCCTGTATGTACAGCGCCGCCGTCACTGTCAGTGCTATGTAATAATACTATCCTTATCCCTGTATGTACAGCGCCGCCGTCACTGTCAGTGCTATGTAATAATACTATCCTTATCCCTGTATGCACAGCGCAGCCATCACTGTCAGTGCTATGTAATAATACTATTCTTATCCCTGTACTGCTGCGGCACAGTTTATTCGAGCATTTGCCCGTTCTGTGCCGCAGCAGTAGCCTGGCGCGCGCCCGAGTGTGACGGGCGCACGCCGAAGCAGCGGAAGAGCGCCCTCCGATCGGGGCGCTCTCCCTACCGCTGCCGGGTCCGCCGGGTCCCCCGGAACCCCCTGCCGCTGTCCCGCGATCGCGGGACACCAGGGCTCCCTCGGGGAGCCCCTGGACACGCGTGCAGCGGGCGCACGCTCCCGATGACGCGTGACCGCGCGTCTATGACGCGCGGCACACCGAGGGGCGGCCACTAGCAAGCCGGGAGATTTCCCGGCTTGCGGTACCGACCACACTTCAATAAAGTGTGTCGGTAGTGTATGTACAGCGCCGCCGTCACTGTCAGTGCTATGCAATAATACTATTCTTATCCCTGTATGTACAACGCCGCCGTCACTGTCAGTGCTATGTAATAATACTATCCTTATCCCTGTATGTACAGCGCCGCCGTCACTGTCAGTGCTGTGTAATAATACTATCCTTACCCCTGTATGTACAGCGCCGCCGTCACTGTCACTGCTATGTAATAATACTATCCTTTCCCTGTATGTACAGCGCCGCCGTCACTGTCAGTGCTATGTAATAATACTATCCTTATCCCTGTATGTACAGCGCCGCCGTCACTGTCAGTGCTATGTAATACTGTCCTTATCCCTGTATGTACAGCGCCGCCGTCACTGTCAGTTCTATGTAATACTATCCTTATCCCTGTATGTACAGCGCCGCCGTCACTGTCACTGCTATGTAATAATACTATCCTTATCCCTGTATGTACAGCGCCGCCATCACTGTCAGTGCTATGTAATAATAATATCCTTATCCCTGTATGTACAGCGCCGCCGTCACTGTCAGTGCTATGTAATACTATCCTTATCCCTGTATGTACAGCGCCGCCGTCACTGTCAGTGCTGTGTAATACTATCCTTATCCCTGTATGTACAGCGCTGCGTCACTATGAGTGCTATGTAATACTATCCTTATCCCTGTGTGTACAGCGCCGCCGTCACTGTCAGTGCTATGTAATAATACTATCCTTATCCCTGTATGTACAGTGCCGCCGTCACTGTCAGTGCTATGTAATAATACTATCCTTATCCCTGTATGTACAGCGCCGCCGTCACTGTCAGTGCTATGTAATAATACTATCCTTATCCCTGTATGTACAGCGCCGCTGTCACTGTCAGTGCTATGTAATAATACTATCCTTAATCCTGTATGTACAGCGCCGCCGTCACTGTCAGTGCTATGTAATACTATCCTTATCCCTGTATGTACAGCACCGCCGTCACTGTCAGTTCTATGTAATACTATCCTTATCCCTGTATGTACAGCGCCGCCGTCACTGTCACTGCTATGTAATAATACTATCATTATCCCTGTATGTACAGCGCCGCCGTCACTGTCAGTGCTATACAATAATAATATCCTTATCCCTGTGTGTACAGCGCCACCGTCACTGTCAGTGCTATGTAATACTATCCTTATCCCTGTATGTACAGCGCCGCCGTCACTGTCAGTGCTGTGTAATACTATCCTTATCCCTGTATGTACAGCACCGCCGTCACTGTCAGTGCTATGTAATAATACTATCTTTATCCCTGTATGTACAGCGCCGCCGTCACTGTCAGTGCTATGTAATAATAATATCCTTATCCCTGTATGTACAGCGCCGCCGTCACTGTCAGTGCTATGTAATACTATCCTTATCTCTGTATGTACAATTACATGGCACTGACAGTAACGGCGGCGTTGTACATACAGGGATAAGAATAGTATTATTACATTGCACTGACAGTGACCGCGGCGCTGTACATACAGGGATAAGGATTTTATTATTACATAGCACTGACAGTGACGGTGGCACTGTACATACAGAGATAAGGATAGTATTATTGCATAGCAGTGATAGTGACGGCGGCACTGTAGATACAGGGATAAGGATAGTATTACATAGCACTGACAGTGACGGTGGCGCCCTGTAAAGGGCAAGTCTGTGGCAATAACAGGGGTGGAGAAAAGTACTTTCTACCCACTGACAGTGATGGCGGCGCTGTACATACAGGGATAAGGATAGTATTATTACATAGCACTGACAGTGACGGCGGCGCTGTACATACAGGGATAAGCGCCGCCGTCACTGTCAGTACTGTCTTATATATCCTATCCTTATCCCTGTATGTACAGCGCCGCCGTCACTGTCAGTGCTATGTAATAATGCTATCCTTAACCCTGTATGTGCAGCGCCGCCGTCACTGTCAATGCTGTGCAATAATACTATTCTTATCCCTGTATGTACAGCCCCGCCGTCACTGTCAGTGCTATGTAATACTATCCTTATCCCTGTATGTACAGCGCCGCCGTCACTGTCAGTGCTATGTAATAATACTATTCATATCCCTGTATGTACAGCGCCGCCGTCACTGTCAGTGCTATGTAATAATACTATCCTTATCCCTGTATGTACAGCGCCGCCGTCACTGTCAGTGCTGTGTAATAATACTATCCTTATCCCTGTATGTACAGCGCCGCCGTCACTGTCACTGCTATGTAATAATACTATCCTATCCCTGTATGTACAGCGCCGCTGTCACTGTCAGTGCTGTGTAATAATACTATCCTTATCCCTGTATGTACAGCGCCACCGTCACTGTCAGTGCTATGTAATAATACTATCCTTATCCCTGTATGTACAGCGCCGCCGTCACTGTCAGTGCTATGTAATACTATCCTTATCCCTGTATGTACAGCGCCGCCGTCACTGTCAGTTCTATGTAATACTATCCTTATCCCTGTATGTACAGCGCCGCCATCACTGTCAGTGCTATGTAATAATACTATCCTTATCCCTGTATGTACAGCGCCGCCGTCACTGTCAGTGCTGTGTAATAATACTATCCTTACCCTGTATGTACAGCGCCGCCGTCATTGTCACTGCTATGTAATAATACTATCTTATCCCTATATGTACAGCGCCGCTGTCACTGTCAGTGCTGTGTAATAATACTATCCTTATCCCTGTATGTACAGCGCCACCGTCACTGTCAGTGCTAT
The DNA here is from genome assembly GCF_040206685.1 of Ascaphus truei. Classification (NCBI taxonomy): domain Eukaryota; kingdom Metazoa; phylum Chordata; class Amphibia; order Anura; family Ascaphidae; genus Ascaphus; species Ascaphus truei. The sequence continues at coordinate 278,780,700 of NC_134483.1, forward strand.
GTAATAATACTATCCTTATCCCTGTATGTACAGCGCCGCCGTCACTGTCAGTGCTATGTAATACTATCCTTATCCCTGTATGTACAGCGCCGCCGTCACTGTCAGTTCTATGTAATACTATCCTTATCCCTGTATGTACAGCGCCGCCGTCACTGTCACTGCTATGTAATAATACTATCCTTATCCCTGTATGTACAGCGCCGCCGTCACTGTCAGTGCTATGTAATAATAATATCCTTATCCCTGTATGTACAGCGCCGCCGTCACTGTCAGTGCTATGTATTACTATCCTTATCCCTGTATGTACAGCGCCGCCGTCACTGTCAGTGCTATGTGATACTATCCTTATTTATTTATTTATAAAATATTTTACCAGGAAGTAATACATTGAGAGTTACCTCTCGTTTTCAAGTATGTCCTGGGCACAGAGTAAAACAAAATAATACATGGTTACAAATACAGTTACATAAATGAATAAGGTATACATTATATACAAGACATTGCATGCACAGTTAAAGAAAATATATATTATGAGCGTATGAAACAGTTACAGACCAGATTAAAGTGTGAGACAGCCTTAGATTTGAAAGAACTTAAGCTGGTGGTGGATATGAGAGTCTCTGGTAGGTTGTTCCAGTTTTGGGGTGCACGGAAGGAGAAGGAGGAACGTCCGGATACTTTGTTGAGTCTTGGGACCATGAATAGTCTTTTGGAGTCTGATCTCAGGTGATAGGTACTGCATGTGGTAGGGGTGAGGAGCTTGTTCAAGTAGCTGGGTAGCTTGCCCAGAAAGTATTTGAGGGTGAGACAGGAAAGGTGAACTTTGCGCCTAGACTCTAGTGATGACCAATCTAGTTCTTTGAGCATTTCGCAGTGATGTGTGTTGTAGTTGCATTGGAGAACAAAACGACAAATTGAATTGTAGAGGGTGTCAAGTTTGCTAAGGTGGGTTTGAGGAGCCGAGCCATATACTATGTCTCCATAGTCAATAATTGGCATTAGCATCTGCTGTGCAATACGCTTTCTGACCAGTAGACATAGGGAGGATTTGTTCCTGTAAAGTACCCCTAGTTTGGCATAGGTCTTGGTTGTCAGGGTATCAATGTGCATCCCGAATGTTAAGTGGGAGTCAAACCATAAGCCCAGGTATTTAAAACTAGTGACAGGTGTTAGGGTGGTGGTAGCATTGGTTCTAATCAGGAGCTCAGTCACTGGAAGCTTTACAAATTTAGTCTTGGTCCCAAATACCATTGTTACTGTCCTTTCAGTGTTTAAAAACAGTTTGTTTTGGGAAATCCAGTTTTCGAGTCTCAAAAAGTCAGACTGAAGTATGTGTTGAAGGTCAGAGAGGCTATGGCTGTGTGCATACAGGATTGTGTCATCTGCATACATGTGTATTGAGGCTTCCTTACAAGCTGTGGGAAGATCATTAATGAACACTGAGAAGAGTAGGGCCCCCAGAACAGAGCCTTGCGGTACACCACAGGTGAACTCCAGGGGGTTGGAGTTAGAGCCTGAGATGGACACATGTTGGGATCTTCCTGATAGGTAGGACTGAAACCAGTTTAAAGCATGTTTCCCTATTCCAGAGCTCTGGAGTTTGTTAAGCAGGATAACATGATCAACTGTGTCAAAAGCCTTTGCAAAATCTAGGAATACTGCACCAGTGAGTTGTCCCCGTTCCATTTCACACTGGATTTGATTGCAAACTTTTAGCAGGGTAGTTACGGTGGAGTGTTTGGGACGAAACCCAGACTGGAATTGGCTAAGGAAATTTGTCTTGGTGTAGAAATCGCTTAATTGGGAGTGGACACATTTTTCCATAACTTTGGATAGAATTGGGAGAAGTGAGATTGGCCTGTTGTTTGAGACAGTGTTTTTGTCCCCACTTTTGAAGATTGGGACAACTCTGGCAGTTTTCCAGGTCTTAGGGATATGGCCTGCAGACAGGATAGAGTTGACTATGGACGCAATTGGTTTGGCAATGGCTGGGGCACCAAGTCGTAGGAACCTAGATTGTAGTAAGTCGGGTCCACATTGGCTGCTTAGTTTTAGTTTGAGGAGCTCTTGTGTAATCTCCTCTTCAGATACTGGGCTAAATTGACAAATTGTGGGCAGTGTTGGGAGGGGGTGGGACTGTAGGGATACTCCCAGGATGAGATTCATGTTTGGGGTTTGTGCTGCGTTTCGCTAATAAGTTAGTGGCACACCCCACAAAGTAATCATTGAATGCATTTGCAATGTCAGTGGGGTTTGTCAGAGTAATATCCCCCTTAGTGATATTACTTGGTTGTTGATGGTTAGGAGTCTGGAATATATTGTTGATAACCTTCCAGAAGTTAGCTGGGTTTGATGTATTTTGGTGGAGATTGTCAGAGTAATATTGTGCTTTTGCATACCTTGTTTGCCTTGTGCACACGTTCCGCAGGCATCTGTAGTGATTGAGATCCTTGGTAGTGCCAGTTACTTTGTAGCTTTTCCACAAGGCATCCCTGAACTGGTAGAGTGCTATAAGGTCAGGTGTAACCCATGGAAGGTGGGCCCCCCCGTACCCTTATTTTGCGTAGTGGAGCATGAGTATCGCAGAGTTTTAAGAACTCGGATTGAAATAGTCGAGCGCAGAATCAGAGTCGGGAATTAAATCGATTCTGTGCCATGGGCAGTTGTAAGGTCATCCAGAAACTGTTGTGGGTTAAAGTTTTTAAATGTTCTAGTGAGGAGAACTTTAGGGCTTGAATGGGGCGGTTTAATTTTCCTTACACAGTACACTATTGCATGGTCACTGAAAATATCAGGAAGGATGCCAGAGGATTGGATTCTGCTGGGGTTTGAGGAGAGAATCCAGTCTAAAAAGGAATGGTTATGCGACTTCAGGTTTATTCGTGTGGGTTGGGAAATGAGTTGCGATAGGTTAAGTGACTTGAGTTGTATCTGAATTTTGTGGTTTTTAGGGTCAAGCCAATTGAAGTTGAAATCCCCTAGAACTAGCAGCTCACTCTTCTCATTCAGAGAGGAAATGGAGGCAAGAAATTGGGTGATATCAGTCAAGGATTGTAGAGGGGCTTTAGGGGGGCGGTAGATGCCAGCAAGCAAGATGGGCTTAGAAAAGGGGAGGCAGATTTTGCCAACTAGAGTTTCAAAAGAGGGTGGACTTGGTGGGCAATGTAACAGTGTAAATTGTAAGGTGTCTGCAATATAAAATAACACCCCTCCTCCTCTCTTTGACCTATCTCTCCTAAAAATGGAGTATCCCTGAATGGCGATATTTGCATCAGGGGTTTTAGAGGATAGCCATGTTTCTGTAAGAACGATGGCTTTGGGTTTATGCATAAGGCACCATGCCCTTAGTTCATCCAGTTTGGGCAGCAGGCTCCGGATGTTTATATGGGCGACAGATAGCCCTTTTTGGAATTTAAAGGTGGAATTCTCAGGGGCATGGGACAGAGCTGATCCTTATCCCTGTATGTACAGCGCCGCGTCACTGTCAGTGCTATGTAATACTATCCTTATCCCTGTGTGTACAGCGCTGCCGTCACTGTCAGTGCTATGTAATAATACTATCCTTATCCCTGTATGTACAGCGCCGCCGTCACTCTCAGTGCTATGTAATAATACTATCCTTATCCCTGTATGTACAGTGCCGCCGTCACTGTCAGTGCTATGTAATAATACTATACTTATCCCTGTATGTACAGCGCCGCCGTCACTGTCAGTGCTATGTAATAATACTATCCTTATCCCTGTATGTACAGCGCCGCCGTCACTGTCAGTGCTATGTAATAATACTATCCTTATCCCTGTATGTACAGCGCCGCCGTCACTGTCAGTGCTATGTAATACTATCCTTATCCCTGTCTGTACAGCACCGCCATCACTGTCAGTTCTATGTAATACTATCCTTATCCCTGTATGTACAGCGCCGCCGTCACTGTCAGTTCTATGTGATACTATCCTTATCCCTGTATGTACAGCGCCGCCGTCACTGTCACTGCTATGTAATAATACTATCCTTATCCCTGTATGTACTGCGCCGCCGTCACTGTCAGTGCTATGTAATAATAATATCCTTATCCCTGTATGTACAGCGCCGCCGTCACTGTCAGTGCTATGTAATACTATCCTAATCCCTGTATGTACAATTACATAGCACTGACAGTAACGGCGGCGTTGTACATACAGGGATAAGAATAGTATTATTACATTGAACTGATAGTGACCGCGGCGCTGTACATACAGGGATAAGGATAGTATTATTACATAGCACTGACAGTGACGGTGGCGCTGTACATACAGGGATAAGTATAGTATTATTACATAGCACTGACAGTGACGGCGGCGCTGTACATACAGAGATAAGGATAGTATTATTGCATAGCAGTGACAGTGACGGCGGCACTGTACATACAGGGATAAGGATAGTATTATTACACAGCAGTGACAGTGACGGCGGCGCCCTGTAAAGGGCAAGTCTGTGGCAATAACAGGGGTGGAGAAAAGTACTTTCTACCCACTGACAGTGATGGCGGCGCTGTACATACAGGGATAAGGATAGTATTATTACATAGCAGTGACAGCGCCGCCGTCACTGTCAGTGCTATGTAATAATACTATCTTTATCCCTGTATGTACAGCGCCGCCGTCACTGTCAGTGCTGTGCAATAATACTATTCTTATCCCTGTATGTACAGCCCCGCCGTCACTGTCAGTGCTGTGCAATAATACTATTCTTATCCCTGTATGTACAGCCCCGCCGTCACTGTCAGTGCTATGTAATAATACTATCCTTATCCCTGTATGTACAGCGCCGCCGTCACTGTCAGTGTTATGTAATAATACTATCCTTATCCCTGTATTTGCAGCGCCGCCATCACTGTCAGTGCTATATAATAATACTATTCTTATCCCTGTATGTACAGCGCCGCCATAATGTTGTGAGAGTGAAATTATGTCTAAGTCCAGCTTCGGTACATTAGAAGCAACTCTGAAACTTAACCTAAGCGTTTTTCGAAGCTACTTTTTGGCTAACTTCTTATAGGAAGGTCTAGGAGCTCTGAAAATGAACGTGCGCGTCTTTCACTCTTCCCGAGGGACTTAGAAGAATTTTGTGATATTTTTTATTAAAATGGTGTATAAGGGTATATATATAAATATATTTTATGCACTGTATATGAGCTGGCGATTTCTAAGTCTGTGGTTCCGAGAGGGGGTAACCAGGCTCACTAATAAAGGTCAAGCCACTTGGCTGCCAGAATGCCCTGCTTCAGCACAGATCAGAAAGGCATTGTGATAAGCGTATCCCCGGTATAGTCAGGGGTTAATGGGAGTCGTCCCCGTCCCCCCAGTATACGCCCAGAACCATGGACCCGGTACTTGTGGTTCGGACTGTCTCCAACCAGCCATAATGTTGTGAGAGTGAAATTATGTCTAAGTCCAGCTTTGGTACATTAGAAGCAACTCTGAAACTTAATCTAAGCGTTTTTCGAAGTTACTTTTTGGCTAACTCCTTATAGGAAGGTCTAGGAGCTCTGAAAATGAACGTGCGCGTCTTTCACTCTTCCCGAGGGACTTAGAAGAATTTTGTGATATTTTTTATTAAAATGGTGTATAAGGGGATATAAATAAATATATTTTATGCACTGTATATGAGCTGGCGATTTCTAAGTCTGTGGTTCCGAGAGGGGGTAACCAGGCTCACTAATAAAGGTCAAGCCACTTGGCTGCCAGAATGCCCTGCTTCAGCACAGACCAGAAAGTCATTGTGATAAGCGTATCCCCGGTATAGTCAGGGGTTAATGTGAGTCGTCCCCGTCCCCCCAGTATACGCCCAGAACCATGGACCCGGTACTTGTGTTTCGGACTGTCTCCAACCAGCCATAATGTTGTGAGAGTGAAATTATGTCTAAGTCCAGCTTCGGTACATTAGAAGCAACTCTGAAACTTAACCTAAGCGTTTTTCGAAGCTACTTTTTGGCTAACTTCTTATAGGAATGTCTAGGAGCTCTGAAAATGAACGTGCGCATCTTTCACTCTTCCCGAGGAACTTAGAAGAATTTTGTGATATTTTTTATTAAAATGGTGTATAAGGGTATATATATAAATATATTTTATATACTGGGGCGACGGGGACGACTCCCATTAACCCCTGACTATACCGGGGAAACGCTTATCACAATGCCTTTCTGGTCTGTGCTGAAGCAGGGCATCCTGGCAGCCAAGTGGCTTGACCTTTATTAGTGAGCCTGGTTACCCCCTCTCGGAACCACAGACTTAGAAATCGCCAGCTCATATACAGTGCTTAAAATATTATTATATATATACCCTTATACACCATTTTAATAAAAAATATCACAAAATTCTTCTACAGTAAGTCCCTTGGGAAGAGTAAAAGACGCGAACGTTCATTTTCAGAGCTCCTAGACCTTCCTATAAGAAGTTAGCCAAAAAGTAGCTTCGAAAAACGCTTAGGTTAAGTTTCAGAGTTGCTTCTAATGTACCAAAGCTGGACTTAGACATAATTTCACTCTCACAACATTATGGCTGGTTGGAGACAGTCCGAACCACAAATACCGGGTCCATGGCTTTGGGCTTATACTGGGACGACGGGGACGACTCCAATTAAACCCTGACTATACCGGGGATACACGTATCACAATGCCTTTCTGGTCTGTGCTGAAGCAGGGCATTTTGGCAGCCAAGTGGCTTGACCTTTATTAGTGAGCCTGGTTACACCCTCTCGGAACCACAGACTTAGAAATCGCCAGCTCATATACAGTGCATAAAATATATTTATATATATACCCTTATACACCATTTTAATAAAAAATATCACAAAATTCTTCTACAGTAAGTCCCTCGGGAAGAGTGAAAGACGCGCACGTTCATTTTCAGAGCTCCTAGACCTTCCTATAAGAAGTTAACCAAAAAGTAGCTTCGAAAAACGCTTAGGTTAAGTTTCAGAGTTGCTTCTAATGTACCAAAGCTGGACTTAGACATAATTTCACTCTCACAACATTATGGCTGGTTGGAGACAGTCCGAACCACAAGTACCGGGTCCATGGTTCTGGGCGTATACTGGGGAGACGGGGACGACTCCCATTAACCCCTGACTATACCGGGGATACACTTATCACAATGCCTTTCTGGTCTGTGCTGAAGCAGGGCATTCTGGCAGCCAAGTGGCTTGACCTTTATTAGTGAGCCTGGTTACCCCCTCTCGGAACCACAGACTTAGAAATCGCCAGCTCATATACAGTGCATAAAATATATTTATATATATACCCTTATACACCATTTTAATAAAAAATATCACAAAATTCTTCTAAGTCCCTCGGGAAGAGTGAAAGACGCGCACGTTCATTTTCAGAGCTCCTAGACCTTCCTATAAGAAGTTAGCCAAAAAGTATCTTCGAAAAACGCTTAGGTTAAGTTTCAGAGTTGCTTCTAATGTACCAAAGCTGGACTTAGACATAATTTCACTCTCACAACATTATGGCTGGTCGGAGACAGTCCGAACCACAAGTACCGGGTCCATGGTTCTGGGAGTATACTGGGGGGACGGGGACGACTCCCATTAACCCCTGAGTATACCGGGGATACGCTTATCACAATGCCTTTCTGGTTTGTGCTGAAGCAGGGCATTCTGGCAGCCAAGTGGCTTGACCTTTATTAGTGAGCCTGGTTACCACCTCTCGGAACCACAGACTTAGAAATCGCCAGCTCATATACAGTGCATAAAATATATTTATATATATACCCTTATACACCATTTTAATAAGAAATATCACAAAATTCTTCTAAGTCCCTCGGGAAGAGTGAAAGACGCGCACGTTCATTTTCAGAGCTCTAATTCCTTCCTATAAGAAGTTAGCCAAAAAGTAGCTTCGAAAAACGCTTAGGTTAAGTTTCAGAGTTGCTTCTAATGTACCAAAGCTGGACTTAGATTTAATTTTACTCTCACAACATTATGGCTGGTTGGAGACAGTCCGAACCACAAGTACCGGGTCCATGGTTCTGGGCGTATACTGGGGGGACGGGGACGACTCCCATTAAACCCTGACTATACCGGGGATACGCGTATCACAATGCCATACTGGTCTGTGCTGAAGCAGGGCATTCTGGCAGCCAAGTGGCTTGACATTTATTAGTGAGCCTGGTTACCCCCTCTCGGAACCACAGACTTAGAAATCGCCAGCTCATATACAGTGCATAAAATATATTTATATATATACCCTTATACACCATTTTAATAAAAAATATCACAAAATTCTTCTAAGTCCCTCGAGAAGAGTGAAAGACGCGCACGTTCATTTTCAGAGCTCCTAGACCTTCCTATAAGAAGTTAGCCAAAAAGTAGCTTCGAAAAACGCTTAGGTTAAGTTTCAGAGTTGCTTCTAATGCACCGAAGCTGGACTTAGACATAATTTCACTCTCACAACATTATGGCTGGTTGGAGACAGTCCGAACCACAAGTACCGGGTCCATGGTTCTGGGCGTATACTGGGGAGACGGGGACGACTCCCATTAAACCCTGACTATACCGGGGATACGCGTATCACAATGCCTTACTGGTCTGTGCTGAAGCAGGGCATTCTGGCAGCCAAGTGGCTTGACATTTATTAGTGAGCCTGGTTACCCCCTCTCGGAACCACAGACTTTGAAATCGCCAGCTCATATACAGTGCATAAAATATATTTATATATATACCCTTATACACCATTTTAATAAAAAATATCACAAAATTCTTCTAAGTCCCTCGGGAAGAGTTAAAGATGCGCACGTTAATTTTCAGAGCTCCTAGACCTTCCTATAAGAAGTTAGCCAAAAAGTAGCTTCGAAAAATGCTTAGGTTAAGTTTCAGAGTTGCTTCTAATGCACCGAAGCTGGACTTAGACATAATTTCACTCTCACAACATTATGGCTGGTTGGAGACAGTCCGAACCACAAGTACCGGGTCCATGGTTCTGGGCGTATACTGGGGGGACGGGGACGACTCCCATTAACCCCTGACTATACCGGTGATACGCTTATCACAATGCCTTTCTGGTCTGTGCTGAAGCAGGGCATCCTGGCAGCCAAGTGGCTTGACCTTTATTAGTGAGCCTGGTTACCCCCTCTCGGAACCACAGACTTAGAAATCGCCAGCTCATATACAGTGTATAAAATATATTTATATATCGTATTTCCTCGATTCTAAGACGCACTTTTTTTCCCAATTTCACATCTCTGAAATAGGGGTGCGTTTTAGAATCGATGTACTAAAAAAAAAAAAAAAAAAAAAACCTGCTTGGGGGCGCTGCAGACAGAGGGCGTGCAGCTTTCAGCGTTTTACCAAAAAGTGCGGTAGCCGGCTGCTTGAGCCACGGCCCCCCACCCGCTCTCCCCCTTTCTCATGTTGGTTGCTTGAAGTGCTGGCCCCCCCTCTGCGACCCACAGCAGTGTGGCTGTAGCGGCACCACGAGCTGACCGCCCCTGACTGCTACTCACAGCTTCCAGTCCCACGAGCCCTCTGCTACTCACAGCTTCCAGCCCCACGAGCCCTCTGCTACTCACAGCTTCCAGCCCCATGAACCCTCCGCCCCTCCTCTGCTACTCACAGCTTCCTGCCCCATCAACCCCCCCCCGCTACTCACAGCTTCCTGCCCCATGAACCCCCCCCCCTGCTACTCACAGCTTCCAGCCCCATGAACCCCCCCCCTCTGCTACTCACAGCTTCCAGCCCCATGAACCCTCTGCCCCTCTTCTGCTACTCACAGCTTCCTGCCCCATCAACCCCCCCCCGCTACTCACAGCTTCGGCTGCGAGCCCCACGAGTCTTCCCTTGTCTCTGTGTGTGTGTGTGTGTGTGTGTGTGTATGTGTCTCTCTGTGTGATTCTGTCACTGTGTGTGTGTGTGTGTATGTGTCTCTCTGTGTGATTCTCTGTCACTCTGTGTGTGTGTGTGTGTGTGTGTGTGTGTGTGTGTGTGTGTGTGTGTGTATGTGTCTCTATGTGTGATTCTCTGTCACTCTGTGTGTGTATGTGTCTCTGTGTGATTCTCTGTCACTCTGTGTGTGTGTGTGTGTGTGTGTGTGTGTGTGTGTGTGTGTGTGTGTGTGTCTCTCTCTGTGTGATTCTCTATCACTCTGTGTGTGTATGTGTCTCTGTGTGATTCTCTGTCACTCTGTGTGTGTATGTGTCTCTCTCTGTGTGATTCTCTGTCACTCTGTGTGTGTATGTGTCTCTGAGTGATTCTCTGTCACTGTGTGTGTGTGTGTGTGTGTGTGTGTGTGTGTGTGTGTGTGTGTGTGTGTGTGTGTGTGTGTGTGTGTGTGTGTGTGTGTGTGTGTCTCTCTGTGTGATTCTCTGTCACTCTGTGTGTGTATGTGTCTCTGTGTGATTCTCTGTCACTCTGTGTGTGTGTGTGTGTGTGTGTGTGTGTGTCTCTCTGTGTGATTCTGTCACTCTGTGTGTGTATGTGTCTCTGTGTGATTCTCTGTCACTCTGTGTGTGTGTGTCTCTCTGTGTGATTCTCTGTCACTCTGTGTGTGTATGTGTCTCTGTGTGATTCTCTGTCACTCTGTGTGTGTATGTGTCTCTCTATGTGATTCTCTGTCACTCTGTGTGTGTATGTGTCTCTCTCTGTGTGATTCTCTGTGTGTGTGTTTGTGTCTGTGTGTGTGTGTGTGTGTCTTTGTCACTCTGTGTGTGTGTGTATGTGTCTCTGTGTGTGTGTGTGTGTGTGTGTGTGTGTGTGTGTGTGTGTGTGTGTGTGTGTGTGTGTGTGTGTGTGTGTGTGTGTGTGTGTGTGTGTGTGTGTGTGTGTGTGTGTGTGTGTGTGTGTGTGTGTCTCTGTCACTCTGTGTGTGTGTGTGTATGTGTCTCTCTCTGTGTGTCTGTCAATATGTGTGTGTTTGTGTATGTGTGTGTTTCTCTGTCACTCTGTGTGTGTGTGTGTGTGTGTGTGTATGTGTCTCTGTGTGTGTCTCCCTCCCCCCCACTGTCTCCCTCCCCCCCTCCCCTCCACTGTCTCCCTCCCCCCCTCCCCTCCACTGTCTCCCTCCCCCCTCCCCTCCACTGTCTCCCTCCCCCCCTCCCCTCCACTGTCTCCCTCCCCCCCACTGTCTCCCTCCACTGTCTCCATCCCCCCTCCCCTCCACTGTCTCCCTCCCCACTCCCCTCCACTGTCTCCCTCCCCCCTCCCCTCCATTGTCTCCCTCCCCCCTCCCCTCCACTGTCTCCCTCCCCCCCTCCCCTCCACTGTCTCCCTCCCCCCTCCGCTCCACTGTCTCCCTCCCCCCTCCCCTCCAATATCTCCCTCCCCCCTCCCCTCCACTGTCTCCCTCCCCCCTCCCCTCCACTGTCTCCCTCCCCACTCCCCTCCACTGTCTCCCTCCCCCCTCCCCTCCACTGTCTCCCTCCCCCCCTCCCCTCCACTGTCTCCCTCCCCTCCACCCCTCCACTGTCTCCCTCCCCTCCACTGTCTACCTCCCCCTCCCCTCCACTGTCTCCCTCCCCCCTCCCCTCCACTGTCTCCCTCCCCCCCTTCCATCCACTGTCTCCCTCCCCCCCTCCCCTCCACTGTCTCCCTCCCCCCTCCCCTCCACTGTCTCCCTCCCCCCCACTGTCTCCCTCCCCCCCACTGTCTCCCTCCCCACCACTGTCTCCCTCCCCCCCTCCCCTCCACTGTCTCCCTCCCCCCCTCCCCTCCACTGTCTCCCTCCCCCCTCCCCTCCACTGTCTCCCTCCCCCCTCCCCTCCACTGTCTCCCTCCACTGTCTCCCTCCCCTGTCTCCGACCCCGTCTCCCTCCCCTCCACTGTCTCTCTCCCCCATCCCCTTCTCCCCCATCCCTCCATTCCCTCCTTCCCCCCCCCATTCTCTCCTTCCCCCCCATCCATTCTCTCTCTGTTCATCCGATACTGTCTCTCTCTCTCCCCATTCTGTGTCTGCCTCTCTCTAGTGCAGATAAATATATGCTACTGTTTGCTAGTTTAAAAAAAAAAAATCTGCACATTTAATATACTGGGTTTTGTTCCCCACATTTTTTTTTATTAAATCAAGGGTGCGTCTTAGAATCGATGGCGTCTTAGAATCGAGGAAATAGGGTATATACCCTTATACACCATTTTAATAAAAAATATTACAAAATTCTTCTAAGTCCCTCGGGAAGAGTGAAAGACGCGCACGTTCATTTTCAGAGCTCCTAGACCTTCCTATAAGAAGTTAGCCAAATAGTAGCTTCGAAGAAAGCTTAGGTTAAGTTTCAGAGTTGCTTCTAATGTACCAAAGCTGGACTTAGACAAAATTTCACTCTCACAACATTATGGCTGGTTGGAGACAGTCCGAACCACAAGTACCGGGTCCATGGTTCTGGGCGTATACTGGGGGGACGGGACGACTCCCATTAACCCCTGACTATACTGGGGATACGCTTATCACAATGCCTTTCTGGTCTGTGCTGAAGCAAGGCATTCTGGCAGCCAAGTGGCTTGACCTTTATTAGTGAGCCTGGTTACCCCCTCTCGGAACCACAGACTTAGAAATCGCCAGCTCATATACAGTGCATAAAATATATTTATATATATAACCTTATACACCATTTTAATAAAAAATATCACAAAATTCTTCTAAGTCCCTCGAGAAGAGTGAAAGACGCGCACGTTCATTTTCAGATCTCCTAGACCTTCCTATAAGAAGTTAGCCAAAAAGTAGCTTCGAAAAACGCTTAGGTTAAGTTTCAGAGTTGCTTCTAATGTACCAAAGCTGGATTTAGACATAATTTCACTCTCACAACATTATGGCTGGTTGGAGACAGTCCGAACCACAAGTACCGGGTCCATGGTTCTGGGCGTATACTGGGGGGACGTGGACGACTCCCATTAACCCCTGACTATACCGGGGATACGCTTATCACAATGCCTTTCTGGTCTGTGCTGAAGCAGGGCATTCTGGCAGCCAAGTGGCTTGACCTTTATTAGTGAGCCTGGTTACCCCCTCTCGGAACCACAGACTTAGAAATCGCCAGCTCATATACAGTGCATAAAATATATTTATATATATACCCTTATACACCATTTTAATAAAAAATATCACAAAATTCTTCTAAGTCCCTCGGGAAGAGTGAAAGACGCGCACGTTCATTTTCAGAGCTCCTAGACCTTCCAATAAGAAGTTAGCCAGAAAGTAGCTTCGAAAAACGCTTAGGTTAAGTTTCAGAGTTGCTTCTAATGTACCAAAGCTGGACTTAGACATAATTTCACTCTCACAACATTATGGCTGGTTGGAGACAGTCCGAACCACAAATACCGGGTCCATGGCTTTGGGCATATACTGGGAACGGGGACGACTCCAATTAAACCCTGACTATACCGGGGATACACGTATCACAATGCCTTTCTGGTCTGTGCTGAAGCAGGGCATTTTGGCAGCCAAGTGGCTTGACCTTTATTAGTGAGCCTGGTTACACCCTCTCGGAACCACAGACTTAGAAATCGCCAGCTCATATACAGTGCATAAAATATATTTATATATATACCCTTATACACCATTTTAATAAAAAATATCACAAAATTCTTCTACAGTAAGTCCCTCGGGAAGAGTGAAAGACGCGCACGTTCATTTTCAGAGCTCCTAGACCTTCCTATAAGAAGTTAACCAAAAAGTAGCTTCGAAAAACGCTTAGGTTAAGTTTCAGAGTTGCTTCTAATGTACCAAAGCTGGACTTAGACATAATTTCACTCTCACAACATTATGGCTGGTTGGAGACAGTCCGAACCACAAGTACCGGGTCCATGGTTCTGGGCGTATACTGGGGAGACGGGGACGACTCCCATTAACCCCTGACTATACCGGGGATACGCTTATCACAATGCCTTTCTGGTCTGTGCTGAAGCAGGGCATTCTGGCAGCCAAGTGGCTTGACCTTTATTAGTGAGCCTGGTTACCCCCTCTCGGAACCACAGACTTAGAAATCGCCAGCTCATATACAGTGCATAAAATATATTTATATATATACCCTTATACACCATTTTAATAAAAAATATCACAAAATTCTTCTAAGTCCCTCGGGAAGAGTGAAAGACGCGCACGTTCATTTTCAGAGCTCTAATGCCTTCCTATAAGAAGTTAGCCAAAAAGTAGCTTCGAAAAACGCTTAGGTTAAGTTTCAGAGTTGCTTCTAATGTACCAAAGCTGGACTTAGATTTAATTTTACTCTCACAACATTATGGCTGGTTGGAGACAGTCCGAACCACAAGTACCGGGTCCATGGTTCTGGGCGTATACTGGGGGGACGGGGACGACTCCCATTAAACCCTGACTATACCGGGGATACGCGTATCACAATGCCATACTGGTCTGTGCTGAAGCAGGGCATTCTGGCAGCCAAGTGGCTTGACATTTATTAGTGAGCCTGGTTACCCCCTCTCGGAACCACAGACTTAGAAATCGCCAGCTCATATACAGTGCATAAAATATATTTATATATATACCCTTATACACCATTTTAATAAAAAATATCACAAAATTCTTCTAAGTCCCTCGGGAAGAGTGAAAGACGCGCACGTTCATTTTCAGAGCTCCTAGACCTTCCTATAAGAAGTTAGCCAAAAAGTAGCTTCGAAAAACGCTTAGGTTAAGTTTCAGAATTGCTTCTAATGCACCGAAGCTGGACTTAGACATAATTTCACTCTCACAACATTATGGCTGGTTGGAGACAGTCCGAACCACAAGTACCGGGTCCATGGTTCTGGGCGTATACTGGGGAGACGGGGACGACTCCCATTAAACCCTGACTATACCGGGGATACGCGTATCACAATGCCTTACTGGTCTGTGCTGAAGCAGGGCATTCTGGCAGCCAAGTGGCTTGACATTTATTAGTGAGCCTGGTTACCCCCTCTCGGAACCACAGACTTAGAAATCGCCAGCTCATATACAGTGTATAAAATATATTTATATATCGTATTTCCTCGATTCTAAGACGCACTTTTTTTCCCAATTTCACATCTCTGAAATAGGGGTGCGTTTTAGAATCGATGTACTAAAAAAAAAAAAAAAAAAAAAAACCTGCTTGGGGGCGCTGCAGACAGAGGGCGTGCAGCTTTCAGCGTTTTACCAAAAAGTGCGGTAGCCGGCTGCTTGAGCCACGGCCCCCCACCCGCTCTCCCCCTTTCTCATGTTGGTTGCTTGAAGTGCTGGCCCCCCCTCTGCGACCCACAGCAGTGTGGCTGTAGCGGCACCACGAGCTGACCGCCCCTGACTGCTACTCACAGCTTCCAGTCCCACGAGCCCTCTGCTACTCACAGCTTCCAGCCCCACGAGCCCTCTGCTACTCACAGCTTCCAGCCCCATGAACCCTCCGCCCCTCCTCTGCTACTCACAGCTTCCTGCCCCATCAACCCCCCCCCCGCTACTCACAGCTTCCTGCCCCATGAACCCCCCCCCCCTGCTACTCACAGCTTCCAGCCCCATGAACCCCCCCCCCTCTGCTACTCACAGCTTCCAGCCCCATGAACCCTCTGCCCCTCTTCTGCTACTCACAGCTTCCTGCCCCATCAACCCCCCCCCGCTACTCACAGCTTCCAGCCCCATGACCCCCCCCCCCCGCTACTCACAGCTTCCTGCCCCATGAACCCCCCCCCCCTGCTACTCACAGCTTCGGCTGCCAGCCCCACGAGTCTTCCCTTGTCTCTGTGTGTGTGTGTGTGTGTGTGTGTGTGTATGTGTCTCTCTGTGTGATTCTGTCACTGTGTGTGTGTGTGTGTGTATGTGTCTCTCTGTGTGATTCTCTGTCACTCTGTGTGTGTGTGTGTGTGTGTGTGTGTGTGTGTGTGTGTGTGTGTGTGTGTGTGTGTGTGTGTGTGTGTATGTGTCTCTATGTGTGATTCTCTGTCACTCTGTGTGTGTATGTGTCTCTGTGTGATTCTCTGTCACTCTGTGTGTGTGTGTGTGTGTGTGTGTGTGTGTCTCTCTGTGTGATTCTCTATCACTCTGTGTGTGTATGTGTCTCTGTGTGATTCTCTGTCACTCTGTGTGTGTATGTGTCTCTCTCTGTGTGATTCTCTGTCACTCTGTGTGTGTATGTGTCTCTGAGTGATTCTCTGTCACTGTGTGTGTGTGTGTGTGTGTGTGTGTCTCTCTGTGTGATTCTCTGTCACTCTGTGTGTGTATGTGTCTCTGTGTGATTCTCTGTCACTCTGTGTGTGTGTGTGTGTCTCTCTGTGTGATTCTGTCACTCTGTGTGTGTATGTGTCTCTGTGTGATTCTCTGTCACTCTGTGTGTGTGTCTCTCTCTGTGTGATTCTCTGTCACTCTGTGTGTGTATGTGTCTCTGTGTGATTCTCTGTCACTCTGTGTGTGTATGTGTCTATCTCCGTGTGATTCTCTGTTACTCTGTGTGTATGTGTCTCTCTATGTGATTCTCTGTCACTCTGTGTGTGTATGTGTCTCTCTCTGTGTTATTCTCTGTGTGTGTGTTTGTGTCTGTGTGTGTGTGTGTGTGTCTTTGTCACTCTGTGTGTGTGTGTATGTGTCTCTGTGTGTGTGTGTGTGTGTGTGTGTGTGTGTGTGTGTGTGTGTGTGTGTGTGTGTGTGTGTGTGTGTGTGTGTGTGTGTGTGTGTGTGTGTGTGTGTGTCTCTGTCACTCTGTGTGTGTGTGTGTGTGTATGTGTCTCTCTCTATGTGTCTGTCAATCTGTGTGTGTTTGTGTATGTGTGTGTTTCTCTGTCACTCTGTGTGTGTGTGTGTGTGTGTGTATGTGTCTCTGTGTGTGTCTCCCTCCCCCCCACTGTCTCCCTCCCCCCCTCCCCTCCACTGTCTCCCTCCCCCCCTCCCCTCCACTGTCTCCCTCCCCCCTCCCCTCCACTGTCTCCCTCCCCCCCTCCCCTCCACTGTCTCCCTCCCCCCCACTGTCTCCCTCCACTGTCTCCATCCCCCCTCCCCTCCACTGTCTCCCTCCCCACTCCCCTCCACTGTCTCCCTCCCCCCTCCCCTCCATTGTCTCCCTCCCCCCTCCCCTCCACTGTCTCCCTCCCCCCCTCCCCTCCACTGTCTCCCTCCCCCCTCCGCTCCACTGTCTCCCTCCCCCCTCCCCTCCAATATCTCCCTCCCCCCTCCCCTCCACTGTCTCCCTCCCCCCTCCCCTCCACTGTCTCCCTCCCCCCTCCCCTCCACTGTCTCCCTCCCCCCCTCCCCTCCACTGTCTCCCTCCCCTCCACCCCTCCACTGTCTCCCTCCCCTCCACTGTCTACCTCCCCCTCCCCTCCACTGTCTCCCTCCCCCCTCCACTGTCTCCCTCCCCCCCTTCCATCCACTGTCTCCCTCCCCCCCTCCCCTCCACTGTCTCCCTCCCCCCTCCCCTCCACTGTCTCCCTCCCCCCCACTGTCTCCCTCCCCCCCACTGTCTCCCTCCCCACCACTGTCTCCCTCCCCCCCTCCCCTCCACTGTCTCCCTCCCCCCCTCCCCTCCACTGTCTCCCTCCCCCCTCCCCTCCACTGTCTCCCTCCCCCCTCCCCTCCACTGTCTCCCTCCACTGTCTCCCTCCCCTGTCTCCGACCCCGTCTCCCTCCCCTCCACTGTCTCTCTCCTCCATCCCCTTCTCCCCCATCCCTCCATTCCCTCCTTCCCCCCCCCATTCTCTCCTTCCCCCCCATCCATTCTCTCTCTGCTCATCCGATACTGTCTCTCTCTCTCCCCATTCTGTGTCTGCCTCTCTCTAGTGCAGATAAATATATGCTACTGTTTGCTAGTTTAAAAAAAAAAAATCTGCACATTTAATATACTGGGTTTTGTTCCCCACATTTTTTTTTATTAAATCAAGGGTGCGTCTTAGAATCGATGGCGTCTTAGAATCGAGGAAATAGGGTATATACCCTTATACACCATTTTAATAAAAAATATTACAAAATTCTTCTAAGTCCCTCGGGAAGAGTGAAAGACGCGCACGTTCATTTTCAGAGCTCCTAGACCTTCCTATAAGAAGTTAGCCAAATAGTAGCTTCGAAGAAAGCTTAGGTTAAGTTTCAGAGTTGCTTCTAATGTACCAAAGCTGGACTTAGACAAAATTTCACTCTCACAACATTATGGCTGGTTGGAGACAGTCCGAACCACAAGTACCGGGTCCATGGTTCTGGGCGTATACTGGGGGGACGGGACGACTCCCATTAACCCCTGACTATACTGGGGATACGCTTATCACAATGCCTTTCTGGTCTGTGCTGAAGCAAGGCATTCTGGCAGCCAAGTGGCTTGACCTTTATTAGTGAGCCTGGTTACCCCCTCTCGGAACCACAGACTTAGAAATCGCCAGCTCATATACAGTGCATAAAATATATTTATATATATACCCTTATACACCATTTTAATAAAAAATATCACAAAATTCTTCTAAGTCCCTCGAGAAGAGTGAAAGACGCGCACGTTCATTTTCAGATCTCCTAGACCTTCCTATAAGAAGTTAGCCAAAAAGTAGCTTCGAAAAACGCTTAGGTTAAGTTTCAGAGTTGCTTCTAATGTACCAAAGCTGGATTTAGACATAATTTCACTCTCACAACATTATGGCTGGTTGGAGACAGTCCGAACCACAAGTACCGGGTCCATGGTTCTGGGCGTATACTGGGGGGACGTGGACGACTCCCATTAACCCCTGACTATACCGGGGATACGCTTATCACAATGCCTTTCTGGTCTGTGCTGAAGCAGGGCATTCTGGCAGCCAAGTGGCTTGACCTTTATTAGTGAGCCTGGTTACCCCCTCTCGGAACCACAGACTTAGAAATCGCCAGCTCATATACAGTGCATAAAATATATTTATATATATACCCTTATACACCATTTTAATAAAAAATATCACAAAATTCTTCTAAGTCCCTCGGGAAGAGTGAAAGACGCACACGTTCATTTTCAGAGCTCCTAGACCTTCCTATAAGAAGTTAGCCAAAAAGTAGCTTCGAAAAATGCTTAGGTTAAGTTTCAGAGTTGCTTCTAATGTACCGAAGCTGGATTTAGACATAATTTCACTCTCACAACATTATGGCTGGTTGGAGACAGTCAGCATCACAAATACCGGGTCCATGGTTCTGGGCGTATACTGGGGGGACGGGGACGACTCCCATTAACCCCTGACTATACCGGGGATACGCTTATCACAATGCCTTTCTGGTCTGTGCTGAAGCAGAGCATTCTGGCAGCCAAGTGGCTTGACCTTTATTAGTGAGCCTGGTTACCCCCTCTCGGAACCACAGACTTAGAAATCGCCAGCTCATATACAGTGCATAAAATATATTTATATATATACCCTTATACACCATTTTAATAAAAAATATCACAAAATTCTTCTAAGTCCCTCGGGAACAGTGAAAGACGCACACGTTCATGTTCAGAGCTCCTAGACCTACCTATAAGAAGTTAGCCAAAAAGTAGATTCGAAAAACGCTTAGGTTAAGTTTCAGAGTTGCTCCTAATGTACCGAAGCTGGACTTAGACATAATTTCACTCTCACAACATTATGGCTGGTTGGAGACAGTCCGAACCACAAATACCGGGTCCATGGTTCTGGGCATATACTGGGGGGACGGGGACGACTCCCATTAACCCCTGACTATACCGGGGATAAGCTTATCACAATGCCTTTCTGGTCTGTGCTGAAGCAGGGAATTCTGGCAGCCAAGTGGCTTGACCTTTATTAGTGAGCCTTGTTACCCCCTCTCGAACCACAGACTTAGAAATCGCCAGCTCATATACAGTGCATAAAATATATTTATATATATATACCCTTATACACCATTTTAATAAAAAATATCACAAAATTCTTCTAAGTCCCTCGGGAAGAGTGAAAGACGCACACGTTCATGTTCAGAGCTCCTAGACCTTCTTATAAGAAGTTAGCCAAAAAGTAGATTCGAAAAACGCTTAGGTTAAGTTTCAGAGTTGCTTCTAATGTACCAAAGCTGGACTTAGACATAATTTCACTCTCACAACATTATGGCTGGTTGGAGACAGCCCGACCCACAAGTACCGGGTCCATGGTTCTGGGCGTATACTGGGGGGACGGGGACGACTCCCATTAACCCCTGTCTATACCGGGGATACGCTTATCACAATGCCTTTCTGGTCTGTGCTGAAGCAGGGCATTCTGGCAGCCAAGTGGCTTGACCTTTATTAGTGAGCCTGGTTACCACCTCTCGGAACCACAGACTTAGAAATCGCCAGCTCATATACAGTGCATAAAATATATTTATATATATACCCTTATACACCATTTTAATAAAAAATATCACAACATTCTTCTAAGTCCCTCGGGAAGAGTGAAAGACGCGCACGTTAATTTTCAGAGCTCCTAGACCTTCCTATAAGAAGTTAGCCAAAAAGTAGCTTCAAAAAACGCTTAGGTTAAGTTTCAGAGTTGCTTCTAATGTACCAAAGCTGGACTTAGACATAATTTCACTCTCACAACATTATGGCTGGTTGGAGACAGTCCGAACCACAAATACCGGGTCCATGGTTCTGGGCATATACTGGGGGGTCGGGGACGACTCCCATTAAACCCTGACTATACCGGGGATACGCGCATCACAATGCCTTACTGGTCTGTGCTGAAGCAGGGCATTCTGGCAGCCAAGTGGCTTGACCTTTATTAGTGAGCCTGGTTACCCCCTCTCGGAACCACAGACTTAGAAATCGCCAGCTCATATACAGTGCATAAAATATATTTATATATATACCCTTATACACCATTTTAATAAAAAATATCACAAAATTCTTCTAAGTCCCTCGGGAAGAGTGAAAGACGCACACGTTCATTTTCAGAGCTCCTAGACCTTCCTATAAGAAGTTAGCCAAAAAGTAGCTTCGAAAAACGCTTAGATTAAGTTTCAGAGTTGCTTCTAATGTACCGAAGCTGGACTTAGACATAATTTCAATCTCACAACATTATGGCTGGTTGGAGACAGTCAGAACCACAAATACCGGGTCCATGGTTCTGGGCGTATACTGGGGGGACGGGGACGACTCCCATTAACCCCTGACTATACCGGGGATACGCTTATCACAATGCCTTTCTGGTCTGTGCTGAAGCAGGGCATTCTGGCAACCAATTGGCTTGACCTTTATTAGTGAGCCTGGTTACCACCTCTCGGAACCACAGACTTAGAAATCGCCAGCTCATATACAGTGCATAAAATATATTTATATATAAACCCTTATACACCATTTTAATAAAAAATATCACAAAATTCTTCTAAGTCCCTCGGGAAGAGTGAAAGACGCGCACATTCATTTTCAGAGCTCCTAGACCTTCCTATAAGAAGTTAGCCAAAAAGTAGCTTCGAAAAACGCTTAGGTTAAGTTTCAGATTTGCTTCTAATGTACCGAAGCTGGACTTAGACATAATTTCACTCTCACAACATTATGGCTGGTTGGAGACATTCCGAACCACAAATACCGGGTCCATGGTTCTGGGCGTATACTGGGGGGACGGGGACGACTCCCATAAACCCCTGACTATACCGGGGATAAGCTTATCACAATGCCTTTCTGGTCTGTGCTGAAGCAGGGCATTCTGGCAGCCAAGTGGCTTGACCTTTATTAGTGAGCCTGGTTACCCCCTCTCGAACCACAGACTTAGAAATCGCCAGCTCATATACAGTGCATAAAATATATTTATATATATACCCTTATACACCATTTTAATAAAAAATATTACAAAATTCTTCTAAGTCCCTCGGGAAGAGTGAAAGACGCACACGTTCATGTTCAGAGCTCCTAGACCTTCCTATAAGAAGTTAGCCAAAAAGTAGATTCGAAAAACGCTTAGGTTAAGTTTCAGAGTTGCTTCTAATGTACCGAAGCTGGACTTAGACATAATTTCACTCTCACAACATTATGGCTGGTTGGAGACAGTCCGAACCACAAATACCGGGTCCATGGTTCTGGGCGTATACTGGGGGGACGGGGGGGACTCCCATTAACCCCTGACTATACCGGGGATACGCTTATCACAATGCCTTTCTGGTCTGTGCTGAAGCAGGGCATTCTGGCAGCCAAGTGGCTTGACCTTTATTAGTGAGCCTGGTTACCCCCTTTCGGAACCACAGACTTAGAAATCGCAAGCTCATATACAGTGCATAAAATATATTTATATATATACCCTTATACACCATTTTAATAAAAAATATCACAAAATTCTTCTAAGTCCCTCGGGAAGAGTGAAAGACGCGCACGTTCATTTTCAGAGCTCCTAGACCTTCCTATAAGAAGTTAGCCAAAAAGTAGCTTCGAAAAACGCTTAGGTTAAGTTTCAGAGTTGCTTCTAATGTACCAAAGCTGGACTTAGACATAATTTCACTCTCACAACATTATGGCTGGTTGGAGACAGTCCGAACCACAAGTACCGGGTCCATGGTTCTGGGCGTATACTGGGGGGACGGGGACGACTCCCATTAACCCCTGTCTATACCGGGGATACGCTTATCACAATGCCTTTCTGGTCTGTGCTGAAGCAGGGCATTCTGGCAGCCAAGTGGCTTGACCTTTATTAGTGAGCCTGGTTACCACCTCTCGGAACCACAGACTTAGAAATCGCCAGCTCATATACAGTGCATAAAATATATTTATATATATACCCTTATACACCATTTTAATAAAAAATATCACAACATTCTTCTAAGTCCCTCGGGAAGAGTGAAAGACGCGCACGTTAATTTTCAGAGCTCCTAGACCTTCCTATAAGAAGTTAGCCAAAAAGTAGCTTCGAAAAACGCTTAGGTAAGTTTCAGAGTTGCTTCTAATGTACCAAAGCTGGACTTAGACATAATTTCACTCTCACAACATTATGGCTGGTTGGAGACAGTCAGAACCACAAATACCGGGTCCATGGTTCTGGGCGTATACTGGGGGGACGGGGACGACTCCCATTAACCCCTGACTATACCGGGGATACGCTTATCACAATGCCTTTCTGGTCTGTGCTGAAGCAGGGCATTCTGGCAGCCAATTGGCTTGACCTTTATTAGTGAGCCTGGTTACCCCCTCTAGGAACCACAGACTTAGAAATCGCCAGCTCATATACACTGGCGACACACTTTATTCGAGCTCGGCTAGTCCCACGAATTCGGGTATACCCGGGTGTATTGAGGTTTGTGACTGTTTTCTGCCCGAGTGCATTGAGGTATTTTCCATGCAGGGATTGAAGCATTTTATTCCCGCTGGCTGCAATACTGCACAGTATACATATATATACTGCATTACAATTCATGAATTTATGCCATCTGGTAGACACGCGAAGCATTGCAGCCTATTAAATCCTAATCATTATCATTTAACAGATTTGCCGCCCGTCAGCCAGGCATGAACCCAGGCTGGGAAGGCAAATGCAACGGGGCTTGTCAGAGGTGAGGAGCGGCGCATTCCAGGTATCTGCCAGGTACATACTGGGTATTTGCTCGAATAAAGTGTGTCGGTGCAGTACAGTGCATAAAATATATTTATATATATACCCTTATACACCATTTTAATAAAAAATATCACAAAATTCTTCTAAGTCCCTCGGGAAGAGTGAAAGACGCGCACATTCATTTTCAGAGCTCCTAGACCTTCCTATAAGAAGTTAGCCAAAAAGTAGCTTCGAAAAACGCTTAGGTTAAGTTTCAGATTTGCTTCTAATGTACCGAAGCTGGACTTAGACATAATTTCACTCTCACAACATTATGGCTGGTTGGAGACAGTCCGAACCACAAGTACCGGGTCCATGGTTCTCGGCGTATACTGGGGGGACGGGGACGACTCCCATTAACCCCTGACTATACCGGGGATAAGCTTATCACAATGCCTTTCTGGTCTGTGCTGAAGCAGGGCATTCTGGCAGCCAAGTGGCTTGACCTTTATTAGTGAGCCTGGTTACCCCCTCTCGGAACCACAGACTTAGAAATCGCCAGCTCATATACAGTGCATAAAATATATTTATATATATACCCTTATACACCATTTTAATAAAAAATATCACAAAATTCTTCTAAGTCCCTCGGGAAGAGTGAAAGACGCACACGTTCATGTTCAGAGCTCCTAGACCTTCCTATAAGAAGTTAGCCAAAAAGTAGCTTCGAAAAACGCTTAGGTTAAGTTTCAGAGTTGCTTCTAATGTACCGAAGCTGGACTTAGACATAATTTCACTCTCACAACATTATGGCTGGTTGGAGACAGTCCGAACCACAAATACCGGGTCCATGGTTCTGGGCGTATACTGGGGGGACGGGGACGACTCCCATAAACCCCTGACTATACCGGGGATAAGCTTATCACAATGCCTTTCTGGTCTGTGCTGAAGCAGGGCATTCTGGCAGCCAAGTGGCTTGACCTTTATTAGTGAGCCTGGTAACCCCCTCTCGAACCACAGACTTAGAAATCGCCAGCTCATATACAGTGCATAAAATATATTTATATATATACCCTTATACACCATTTTAATAAAAAATATTACAAAATTCTTCTAAGTCCCTCGGGTAGAGTGAAAGACGCACACGTTCATGTTCAGAGCTCCTAGACCTTCCTATAAGAAGTTAGCCAAAAAGTAGATTCGAAAAACGCTTAGGTTAAGTTTCAGAGTTGCTTCTAATGTACCGAAGCTGGACTAAGACATAATTTCACTCTCACAACATTATGGCTGGTTGGAGACAGTCCGAACCACAAATACCGGGTCCATGGTTCTGGGCGTATACTGGGGGGACGGGGGGGACTCCCATTAACCCCTGACTATACCGGGGATACGCTTATCACAATGCCTTTCTGGTCTGTGCTGAAGCAGGGCATTCTGGCAGCCAAGTGGCTTGACCTTTATTAGTGAGCCTGGTTACCCCCTCTCGGAACCACAGACTTAGAAATCGCAAGCTCATATACAGTGCATAAAATATATTTATATATATACCCTTATACACCATTTTAATAAAAAATATCACAAAATTCTTCTAAGTCCCTCGGGAAGAGTGAAAGACGCGCACGTTCATTTTCAGAGCTCCTAGACCTTCCTATAAGAAGTTAGCCAAAAAGTAGCTTCGAAAAACGCTTAGGTTAAGTTTCAGAGTTGCTTCTAATGTACCAAAGCTGGACTTAGACATAATTTCACTCTCACAACATTATGGCTGGTTGGAGACAGTCCGAACCACAAGTACCGGGTCCATGGTTCTGGGCGTATACTGGGGGGACGGGGACGACTCCCATTAACCCCTGTCTATACCGGGGATACGCTTATCACAATGCCTTTCTGGTCTGTGCTGAAGCAGGGCATTCTGGCAGCCAAGTGGCTTGACCTTTATTAGTGAGCCTGGTTACCACCTCTCGGAACCACAGACTTAGAAATCGCCAGCTCATATACAGTGCATAAAATATATTTATATATATACCCTTATACACCATTTTAATAAAAAATATCACAACATTCTTCTAAGTCCCTCGGGAAGAGTGAAAGACGCGCACGTTAATTTTCAGAGCTCCTAGACCTTCCTATAAGAAGTTAGCCAAAAAGTAGCTTCGAAAAACGCTTAGGTAAGTTTCAGAGTTGCTTCTAATGTACCAAAGCTGGACTTAGACATAATTTCACTCTCACAACATTATGGCTGGTTGGAGACAGTCCGAACCACAAGTACCGGGTCCATGGTACTGGGCGTATACTGGGGGGACGGGGACGACTCCCATTAAACCCTGACTATACCGGGGATACGCTTATCACAATGCCTTTCTATTCTGTGCTGAAGCAGGGCATTCTGGCAGCCAAGTGGCTTGACCTTTATTAGTGAGCCTGGTTACCCCCTCTCGGAACCACAGACTTAGAAATCGCCAGCTCATATACAGTGCATAAAATATATTTATATATATACCCTTATACACCATTTTAATAAAAAATATCACAAAATTCTTCTAAGTCCCTCGGGAAGAGTGAAAGACGCGCACATTCATTTTCAGAGCTCCTAGACCTTCCTATAAGAAGTTAGCCAAAAAGTAGCCTCGAAAAACGCTTAGGTTAAGTTTCAGAGTTGCTTCTAATGTACCGAACCTGGACTTAGACATAATTTCACTCTCACAACATTATGGCTGGTTGGAGACAGTCCGAACCACAAATACCGGGTCCATGGTTCTGGGCATATACTGGGGGGTCGGGGACGACTCCCATTAAACCCTGACTATACCGGGGATACGCGCATCACAATGCCTTACTGGTCTGTGCTGAAGCAGGGCATTCTGGCAGCCAAGTGGCTTGACCTTTATTAGTGAGCCTGGTTACCCCCTCTCGGAACCACAGACTTAGAAATCGCCAGCTCATATACAGTATATAAAATATATTTATATATATACCCTTATACACCATTTTAATAAATAATATCACAAAATTCTTCTAAGTCCCTCGGGAAGAGTGAAAGACGCGCACATTCATTTTCAGAGCTCCTAGACCTTCCTATAAGAAGTTAGCCAAAAAGTAGCTTCGAGAAACGCTTAGGTTAAGTTTCAGAGTTGCTTCTAATGTACCAAAGCTGGACTTAGACATAATTTCACTCTCACAACATTATGGCTGGTTGGAGACAGTCCGAACCACAAGTACCGGGTCCATGGTTCTGGGCGTATACTGGGGGGACGGGGACGACTCCCATTAACCCCTGACTATACCGGGGATACGCTTATCACAATGCCTTTCTGGTCTGTGCTGAAGCAGGGCATTCTGGCAGCCAAGTGGCTTGACCTTTATTAGTGAGCCTGGTAACCCCCTCTCGGAACCACAGACTTAGAAATCTCCAGCTCATATACAGTGCATAAAATAAATTTATATATATACCCTTATACACCATTTTAATAAAAAATATCACAAAATTCTTCTAAGTCCCTCGGGAAGAGTGAATGACGCGCACGTTCATTTTAAGAGCTCCTAGACCTTCCTATAAGAAGTTAGCCAAAAAGTAGCTTCGAAAAACGCTTAGGTTAAGTTTCAGAGTTGCTTCTAATGTACCAAAGCTGGACTTAGACATAATTTCACTCTCACAACATTATGGCTGGTTGGAGACAGTCCGAACCACAAGTACCGGGTCCATGGTTCTGGGCGTATACTGGGGGGGGGACGGGGACGACTCCCATTAACCCCTGACTATACCGGGGATACGCTTATCACAATGCCTTTCTGGTCTGTGCTGAAGCAGGGCATTCTGGCAGCCAAGTGGCTTGACCTTTATTAGTGAGCCTGGTTACCCCCTCTCGGAACCACAGACTTAGAAATCGCCAGCTCATATACAGTGCATAAAATATATATATATATATACCCTTATACACCATTTTAATAAAAAATATCACAAAATTCTTCTAAGTCCCTCGGGAAGAGTGAAAGACGCGCACGTTCATTTTCAGAGCTCCTAGACCTTCTTATAAGAAGTTAGCCAAAAAGTAGCTTCGAAAAACGCTTAGGTTAAGTTTCAGAGTTGCTTCTAATGTACCAATGCTGGACTTAGATATAATTTCACTCTCACAACATTATGGCTGGTTGGAGACAGTCCGAACCACAAGTACCGGGTCCATGGTTCTGGGCGTATACTGGGGGGACGGGGACGACTCCCATTAACCCCTGACTATACCAGGGATACGCTTATCACAATGCCTTTCTGGTCTGTGCTGAAGCAGGGCATTCTGGCAGCAAAGTGGCTTGACCTTTATTAGTGAGCCTGGTTACCCCCTCTCGGAACCACAGACTTAGAAATCTCCAGCTCATATACAGTGCATAAAATATATTTATATATATACCCTTATACACCATTTTAATAAAAAATATCACAAAATTCTTCTAAGTCCCTCGGGAAGAGTGAGTGACGCGCACGTTCATTTTAAGAGCTCCTAGACCTTCCTATAAGAAGTTAGCCAAAAAGTAGCTTCGAAAAACGCTTAGGTTAAGTTTCAGAGTTGCTTCTAATGTACCAAAGCTGGACTTAGACATAATTTCACTCTCACAACATTATGGCTGGTTGGAGACAGTCCGAACCACAAGTACCGGGTCCATGGTTCTGGGCGTATACTGGGGGGGGGACGGGGACGACTCCCATTAACCCCTGACTATACCGGGGATACACTTATCACAATGCCTTTCTGGTCTGTGCTGAAGCAGGGCATTCTGGCAGCCAAGTGGCTTGACCTTTATTAGTGAGCCTGGTTACCCCCTCTCGGAACCACAGACTTAGAAATCGCCAGCTCATATACAGTGCATAAAATATATATATATATATATATACCCTTATACACCATTTTAATAAAAAATATCACAAAATTCTTCTAAGTCCCTCGGGAAGAGTGAAAGACGCGCACATTCATTTTCAGAGCTCCTAGACCTTCCTATAAGAAGTTAGCCAAAAAGTAGCTTCGAGAAACGCTTAGGTTAAGTTTCAGAGTTGCTTCTAATGTACCAAAGCTGGACTTAGACATAATTTCACTCTCACAACATTATGGCTGGTTGGAGACAGTCCGAACCACAAATACCGGGTCCATGGTTCTGGGCATATACTGGGGGGTCGGGGACGACTCCCATTAAACCCTGACTATACCGGGGATACGCGCATTACAATGCCTTACTGGTCTGTGCTGAAGCAGGGCATTCTGGCAGCCAAGTGGCTTGACCTTTATTAGTGAGCCTGGTTACCCCCTCTCGGAACCACAGACTTAGAAATCTCCAGCTCATATACAGTGCATAAAATATATTTATATATATACCCTTATACACCATTTTAATAAAAAATATCACAAAATTCTTCTAAGTCCCTCGGGAAGAGTGAATGACGCGCACGTTCATTTTAAGAGCTCCTAGACCTTCCTATAAGAAGTTAGCCAAAAAGTAGCTTCGAAAAACGCTTAGGTTAAGTTTCAGAGTTGCTTCTAATGTACCAAAGCTGGACTTAGACATAATTTCACTCTCACAACATTATGGCTGGTTGGAGACAGTCCGAACCACAATTACCGGGTCCATGGTTCTGGGCGTATACTGGGGGGGGGACGGGGATGACTCCCATTAACCCCTGACTATACCGGGGATACGCTTATCACAATGCCTTTCTGGTCTGTGCTGAAGCAGGGCATTCTGGCAGCCAAGTGGCTTGACCTTTATTAGTGAGCCTGGTTACCCCCTCTCGGAACCACAGACTTAGAAATCGCCAGCTCATATACAGTGCATAAAATATATATATATATATATACCCTTATACACCATTTTAATAAAAAATATCACAAAATTCTTCTAAGTCCCTCGGGAAGAGTGAAAGACGCGCACGTTCATTTTCAGAGCTCCTAGACCTTCCTATAAGAAGTTAGCCAAAAAGTAGCTTCGAAAAACGCTTAGGTTAAGTTTCAGAGTTGCTTCTAATGTACCAATGCTGGACTTAGACATAATTTCACTCTCACAACATTATGGCTGGTTGGAGACAGTCCGAACCACAAGTACCGGGTCCATGGTTCTGGGCGTATACTGGGGGGACGGGGACGACTCCCATTAACCCCTGACTATACCGGGGATACGCTTATCACAATGCCTTTCTGGTCTGTGCTGAAGCAGGGCATTCTGGCAGCCAAGTGGCTTGACCTTTATTAGTGAGCCTGGTTACCCCATCTCGGAAACACAGACTTAGAAATCGCCAGCTCATATAAAGTGCATAAAATATATTTATATATATACCCTTATACACCATTTTAATAAAAAATATCACAAAATTCTTCTAAGTTCCTCGGGAAGAGTGAAAGACGCGCACGTTCATTTTCAGAGCTCCTAGACCTTCTTATAAGAAGTTAGCCAAAAAGTAGCTTCGAAAAACGCTTAGGTTAAGTTTCAGAGTTGCTTCTAATGTACCAATGCTGGACTTAGACATAATTTCACTCTCACAACATTATGGCTGGTTGGAGACAGTCCGAACCACAAGTACCGGGTCCATGGTTCTGGGCGTATACTGGGGGGGGGACGGGGACGACTCCCATTAACCCCTGACTATACCGGGGATACGCTTATCACAATGCCTTTCTGGTCTGTGCTGAAGCAGGGCATTCTGGCAGCCAAGTGGCTTGACCTTTATTAGTGAGCCTGGTTACCCCCTCTCGGAACCACAGACTTAGAAATCGCCAGCTCATATACAGTGCATAAAATATATATATATATATATACCCTTATACACCATTTTAATAAAAAATATCACAAAATTCTTCTAAGTCCCTCGGGAAGAGTGAAAGACGCGCACGTTCATTTTCAGAGCTCCTAGACCTTCCTATAAGAAGTTAGCCAAAAAGTAGCTTCGAAAAACGCTTAGGTTGAGTTTCAGAGTTGCTTCTAATGTAACAAAGCTGGACTTAGACATAATTTCACTCTCACAACATTATGGCTGGTTGGAGACAGTCCGAACCACAAGTACCGGGTCCATGGTTCTGGGCGTATACTGGGGGGGACGGGGACGACTCCCATTAACCCCTGACTATACCGGGGATACGCTTATCACAATGCCTTTCTGGTCTGTGCTGAAGCAGGGCATTCTGGCAGCCAAGTGGCTTGACCTTTATTAGTGAGCCTGGTTACCCCCTCTCGGAACCACAGACTTAGAAATCGCCAGCTCATATACAGTGCATAAAATATATATATATATATATATACCCTTATACACCATTTTAATAAAAAATATCACAAAATTCTTCTAAGTCCCTCGGGAAGAGTGAGTGACGCGCACGTTCATTTTAAGAGCTCCTAGACCTTCCTATAAGAAGTTAGCCAAAAAGTAGCTTCGAAAAACGCTTAGGTTAAGTTTCAGAGTTGCTTCTAATGTACCAAAGCTGGACTTAGACATAATTTCACTCTCACAACATTATGGCTGGTTGGAGACAGTCCGAACCACAAGTACCGGGTCCATGGTTCTGGGCGTATACTGGGGGGGGGGACGGGGACGACTCCCATTAACCCCTGACTATACTGGGGATACGCTTATCACAATGCCTTTCTGGTCTGTGCTGAAGCAGGGCATTCTGGCAGCCAAGTGGCTTGACCTTTATTAGTGAGCCTGGTTACCCCCTCTCGGAACCACAGACTTAGAAATCGCCAGCTCATATACAGTGCATAAAATATATATATATATATATATACCCTTATACACCATTTTAATAAAAAATATCACAAAATTCTTCTAAGTCCCTCGGGAAGAGTGAAAGACGCGCACGTTCATTTTCAGAGCTCCTAGACCTTCCTATAAGAAGTTAGCCAAAAAGTAGCTTCGAAAAACGCTTAGGTTGAGTTTCAGAGTTGCTTCTAATGTACCAAAGCTGGACTTAGACATAATTTCACTCTCACAACATTATGGCTGGTTGGAGACAGTCCGAACCACAAGTACCGGGTCCATGGTTCTGGGCGTATACTGGGGGGGACGGGGACGACTCCCATTAACCCCTGACTATACCGGGGATACGCTTATCACAATGCCTTTCTGGTCTGTGCTGAAGCAGGGCATTCTGGCAACCAAGTGGTTTGACCTTTATTAGTGAGCCTGGTTACCCCCTCTCGGAACCACAGACTTAGAAATCGCCAGCTCATATACAGTGCATAAAATATATATATATATATATATACCCTTATACACCATTTTAATAAAAAATATCACAAAATTCTTCTAAGTCCCTCGGGAAGAGTGAGTGACGCGCACGTTCATTTTAAGAGCTCCTAGACCTTCCTATAAGAAGTTAGCCAAAAAGTAGCTTCGAAAAACGCTTAGGTTAAGTTTCAGAGTTGCTTCTAATGTACCAAAGCTGGACTTAGACATAATTTCACTCTCACAACATTATGGCTGGTTGGAGACAGTCCGAACCACAAGTACCGGGTCCATGGTTCTGGGCGTATACTGGGGGGGGGGACGGGGACGACTCCCATTAACCCCTGACTATACCGGGGATACGCTTATCACAATGCCTTTCTGGTCTGTGCTGAAGCAGGGCATTCTGGCAGCCAAGTGGCTTGACCTTTATTAGTGAGCCTGGTTACCCCCTCTCGGAACCACAGACTTAGAAATCGCCAGCTCATATACAGTGCATAAAATATATATATATATATATACCCTTATACACCATTTTAATAAAAAATATCACAAAGTTCTTCTAAGTCCCTCGGGAAGAGTGAAAGACGCGCACGTTCATTTTCAGAGCTCCTAGACCTTCCTATAAGAAGTTAGCCAAAAAGTAGCTTCGAAAAACGCTTAGGTTGAGTTTCAGAGTTGCTTCTAATGTACCAAAGCTGGACTTAGACATAATTTCACTCTCACAACATTATGGCTGGTTGGAGACAGTCCGAACCACAAGTACCGGGTCCATGGTTCTGGGCGTATACTGGGGGGGACGGGGACGACTCCCATTAACCCCTGACTATACCGGGGATACGCTTATCACAATGACTTTCTGGTCTGTGCTGAAGCAGGGAATTCTGGCAGCCAAGTGGCTTGACCTTTATTAGTGAGCCTGGTTACCCCCTCTCGGAACCACAGACTTAGAAATCGCCAGCTCATATACAGTGCATAAAATATATTTATATATATATACCCTTATACACCATTTTAATAAAAAATATCACAAAATTCTTCTAAGTCCCTCGGGAAGAGTGAAAGACGCGCACGTTCATTTTCAGAGCTCCTAGACCTTCCTATAAGAAGTTAGCCAAAAAGTAGCTTCGAAAAACGCTTAGGTTAAGTTTCAGAGTTGCTTCTAATGTACCAAAGCTGGACTTAGACATAATTTCACTCTCACAACATTATGGCTGGTTGGAGACTGTCCGAACCACAAGTACCGGGTCCATGGTTCTGGGCGTATACTGGGGGGGACGGGGACGACTCCCATTAACCCCTGACTATACCGGGGATACGCTTATCACAATGACTTTCTGGTCTGTGCTGAAGCAGGGAATTCTGGCAGCCAAGTGGCTTGACCTTTATTAGTGAGCCTGGTTACCCCCTCTCGGAACCACAGACTTAGAAATCGCCAGCTCATATACAGTGCATAAAATATATTTATATATATATACCCTTATACACCATTTTAATAAAAAATATCACAAAATTCTTCTAAGTCCCTCGGGAAGAGTGAAAGACGCGCACGTTCATTTTCAGAGCTCCTAGACCTTCCTATAAGAAGTTAGCCAAAAAGTAGCTTCGAAAAACGCTTAGGTTAAGTTTCAGAGTTGCTTCTAATGTACCAAAGCTGGACTTAGACATAATTTCACTCTCACAACATTATGGCTGGTTGGAGACAGTCCGAACCACAAGTACCGGGTCCATGGTTCTGGGCGTATACTGGGGGGACGGGGACGACTCCCATTAACCCCTGACTATACCGGGGATACGTTTATCACAATGCCTTTCTGGTCTGTGCTGAAGCAGGGCATTCTGGCAGCCAAGTGGCTTGACCTTTATTAGTGAGCCTGGTTACCCCCTCTCGGAACCACAGACTTAGAAATCGCCAGCTCATATACAGTGCATAAAATATATTTATATATATACCCTTATACACCATTTTAATAAAAAATATCAGAAAATTCTTCTAAGTCCCTCGGGAAGAGTGAAAGACGCGCACGTTCATTTTGAGAGCTCCTAGACCTTCCTATAAGAAGTTAGCCAAAAAGTAGCTTCGAAAAACGCTTAGGTTGAGTTTCAGAGTTGCTTCTAATGTACCAAAGCTGGACTTAGACATAATTTCACTCTCACAACATTATGGCTGGTTGGAGACAGTCCGAACCACAAGTACCGGGTCCATGGTTCTGGGCGTATACTGGGGGGACGGGGACGACTCCCATTAACCCCTGACTATACCGGGGATACGTTTATCACAATGCCTTTCTGGTCTGTGCTGAAGCAGGGCATTCTGGCAGCCAAGTGGCTTGACCTTTATTAGTGAGCCTGGTTACCCCCTCTCGGAACCACAGACTTAGAAATCGCCAGCTCATATACAGTGCATAAAATATATTTATATATATACCCTTATACACCATTTTAATAAAAAATATCAGAAAATTCTTCTAAGTCCCTCGGGAAGAGTGAAAGACGCGCACGTTCATTTTGAGAGCTCCTAGACCTTCCTATAAGAAGTTAGCCAAAAAGTAGCTACGAAAAACGCTTAGGTTGAGTTTCAGAGTTGCTTCTAATGTACCAAAGCTGGACTTAGACATAATTTCACTCTCACAACATTATGGCTGGTTGGAGACAGTCCGAACCACAAGTACCGGGTCCATGGTTCTGGGCGTATACTGGGGGGACGGGGACGACTCCCATTAACCCTGACTATACCGGGGATACGCTTATCACAATGCCTTTCTGGTCTGTGCTGAAGCAGGGCATTCTGGCAACCAAGTGGCTTGACCTTTATTAGTGAGCCTGGTTACCCCCTCTCGGAACCACAGACTTAGAAATCGCCAGCTCATATACAGTGCATAAAATATATTTATATATATATACCCTTATACACCATTTTAATAAAAAAATATCACAAAATTCTTCTAAGTCCCTCGGGAAGAGTGAAAGACGCGCACGTTCATTTTGAGAGCTCCTAGACCTTCCTATAAGAAGTTATCCCAAATGTAGCTTCGAAAAACGCTTAGGTTAAGTTTCAGAGTTGCTTCTAATGTACCAAAGCTGGACTTAGACATAATTTCACTCTCACAACATTATGGCTGGTTGGAGACAGTCCGAACCACAAGTACCGGGTCCATGGTTCTGGGCGTATACTGGGGGGACGGGGACGACTCCCATTAACCCTGACTATACCGGGGATACGCTTATCACAATGCCTTTCTGGTCTGTGCTGAAGCAGGGCATTCTGGCAACCAAGTGGCTTGACCTTTATTAGTGAGCCTGGTTACCCCCTCTCGGAACCACAGACTTAGAAATCGCCAGCTCATATACAGTGCATAAAATATATTTATATATATATACCCTTATACACCATTTTAATAAAAAAATATCACAAAATTCTTCTAAGTCCCTCGGGAAGAGTGAAAGACGCGCACGTTCATTTTGAGAGCTCCTAGACCTTCCTATAAGAAGTTATCCCAAATGTAGCTTCGAAAAACGCTTAGGTTAAGTTTCAGAGTTGCTTCTAATGTACCAAAGCTGGACTTAGACATAATTTCACTCTCACAACATTATGGCTGGTTGGAGACAGTCCGAACCACAAGTACCGGGTCCATGGTTCTGGGCGTATACTGGGGGGGACGGGGACGACTCCCATTAACCCCTGACTATACCGGGGATACGCTTATCACAATGACTTTCTGGTCTGTGCTGAAGCAGGGCATTCTGGCAGCCAAGTGGCTTGAACTTTATTAGTGAGCCTGGTTACCCCCTCTCGGAACCACAGACTTAGAAATCGCCAGCTCATACAGTATACAGTGCATAAACTATATTTATATATATACCCTTATACAATATTTTAATAAAAAATATCACAAAATTCTTCTAAGTCCCTCGGGAAGAGTGAAAGACGTGCACGTTCATTTTCAGAGCTCCTAGACCTTCCTATAAGAAGTTAGCCAAAAAGTAGCTTCGAAAAACGCTTAGGTTGAGTTTCAGAGTTGCTTCTAATGTACCAAAGCTGGACTTAGACATAATTTCACTCTCACAACATTATGGCTGGTTGGAGACAGTCCGAACCACAAGTACCGGTTCCATGGTTCTGGGCGTATATTGGGGGACGGGGACGACTCCCATTAACCCCTGACTATACCGGGGATACGCTTATCACAATGCCTTTCTGGTCTGTGCTGAAGCAGGGCATTCTGGCAGCCAAGTGGCTTGACCTTTATTAGTGAGCCTGGTTACCCCTCTCGGAACCACAGACTTAGAAATCGCCAGATCATATACAGTACAGTGCTTAAAATATATTTATATATATACCCTTATACACCATTTTAATAAAAAATATCACAAAATTCTTCTAAGTCCCTCGGGAAGAGTGAAAGACGCGCACGTTCATTTTGAGAGCTCCTAGACCTTCCTATAAGAAGTTAGCCAAAAAGTAGCTTCGAAAAACGCTTAGGTTAAGTTTCAGTTGCTTCTAATGTACCAATGCTGGACTTAGACATAATTTCACTCTCACAACATTATGGCTGGTTGGAGACAGTCCGAACCACAAGTACCGGGTCCATGGTTCTGGGCGTATACTGGGGGGGACGGGGACGACTCCCATTAACCCCTGACTATACCGGGGATACGCTTATCACAATGACTTTCTGGTCTGTGCTGAAGCAGGGCATTCTGGCAGCCAAGTGGCTTGACCTTTATTAGTGAGCCTGGTTACCCCCTCTCGGAACCACAGACTTAGAAACCGCCAGCTCATATACAGTGCATAAAATATATTTATATATATATACCCTTATACACCATTTTAAACAAAAATATCACAAAATTCTTCTAAGTCCCTCGGGAAGAGTGAAAGACGCGCACGTTCATTTTCAGAGCTCCTAGACCTTCCTATAAGAAGTTAGCCAAAAAGTAGCTTCGAAAAACGCTTAGGTTAAGTTTCAGAGTTGCTTCTAATGTACCAAAGCTGGACTTAGACATAATTTCACTCTCACAACATTATGGCTGGTTGGAGACAGTACGAACCACAAGTACCGGGTCCATGGTTCTGGGCGTATACTGTGGGGACGGGGACGACTCCCATTAACCCCTGACTATACCGGGGATACGCTTATCACAATGCCTTTCTGGTCTGTGCTGAAGCAGGGCATTCTGGCAGCCAAGTGGCTTGACCTTTATTAGTGAGCCTGGTTACCCCCTCTCGGAACCACAGACTTAGAAATCGCCAGCTCATATACAGTGCATAAAATATATTTATATATATACCCTTATACACCATTTTAATAAAAAATATCACAAAATTCTTCTAAGTCCCTCGGGAAGAGTGAAAGACGCGCACGTTCATATTCAGTGCTCCTAGACCTTCCTATAAGAAGTTAGCCAAAAAGTAGCTTCGAAAAACGCTTAGGGTAAGTTTCAGAGTTGCTTCTAATGTACCAAAGCTGGACTTAGACATAATTTCACTCTCACAACATTATGGCTGGTTGGAGACAGTCCGAACCA
Organism: Ascaphus truei; assembly: GCF_040206685.1. Lineage (NCBI taxonomy): Eukaryota > Metazoa > Chordata > Amphibia > Anura > Ascaphidae > Ascaphus > Ascaphus truei. The sequence goes on from NC_134483.1 coordinate 278,817,770, forward strand.
CAAGTACCGGGTCCATGGTTCTGGGCGTATACTGGGGGGACGGGGACGACTCCCATTAACCCTGACTATACCGGGGATACGCTTATCACAATGCCTTTCTGGTCTGTGCTGAAGCAGGGCATTCTGGCAACCAAGTGGCTTGACCTTTATTAGTGAGCCTGGTTACCCCCTCTCGGAACCACAGACTTAGAAATCGCCAGCTCATATACAGTGCATAAAATATATTTATATATATATACCCTTATACACCATTTTAATAAAAAAATATCACAAAATTCTTCTAAGTCCCTCGGGAAGAGTGAAAGACGCGCACGTTCATTTTGAGAGCTCCTAGACCTTCCTATAAGAAGTTATCCCAAATGTAGCTTCGAAAAACGCTTAGGTTAAGTTTCAGAGTTGCTTCTAATGTACCAAAGCTGGACTTAGACATAATTTCACTCTCACAACATTATGGCTGGTTGGAGACAGTCCGAACCACAAGTACCGGGTCCATGGTTCTGGGCGTATACTGGGGGGGACGGGGACGACTCCCATTAACCCCTGACTATACCGGGGATACGCTTATCACAATGACTTTCTGGTCTGTGCTGAAGCAGGGCATTCTGGCAGCCAAGTGGCTTGAACTTTATTAGTGAGCCTGGTTACCCCCTCTCGGAACCACAGACTTAGAAATCGCCAGCTCATACAGTATACAGTGCATAAACTATATTTATATATATACCCTTATACACCATTTTAATAAAAAATATCACAAAATTCTTCTAAGTCCCTCGGGAAGAGTGAAAGACGTGCACGTTCATTTTCAGAGCTCCTAGACCTTCCTATAAGAAGTTAGCCAAAAAGTAGCTTCGAAAAACGCTTAGGTTGAGTTTCAGAGTTGCTTCTAATGTACCAATGCTGGACTTAGACATAATTTCACTCTCACAACATTATGGCTGGTTGGAGACAGTCCGAACCACAAGTACCGGTTCCATGGTTCTGGGCGTATATTGGGGGACGGGGACGACTCCCATTAACCCCTGACTATACCGGGGATACGCTTATCACAATGCCTTTCTGGTCTGTGCTGAAGCAGGGCATTCTGGCAGCCAAGTGGCTTGACCTTTATTAGTGAGCCTGGTTACCCCTCTCGGAAACACAAACTTAGAAATCGCCAGATCATATACAGTACAGTGCTTAAAATATATTTATATATATACCCTTATACACCATTTTAATAAAAAATATCACAAAATTCTTCTAAGTCCCTCGGGAAGAGTGAAAGACGCGCATGTTCATTTTGAGAGCTCCTAGACCTTCCTATAAGAAGTTAGCCAAAAAGTAGCTTCGAAAAACGCTTAGGTTAAGTTTCAGTTGCTTCTAATGTACCAATGCTGGACTTAGACATAATTTCACTCTCACAACATTATGGCTGGTTGGAGACAGTCCGAACCACAAGTACCGGGTCCATGGTTCTGGGCGTATACTGGGGGGGACGGGGACGACTCCCATTAACCCCTGACTATACCGGGGATACGCTTATCACAATGACTTTCTGGTCTGTGCTGAAGCAGGGCATTCTGGCAGCCAAGTGGCTTGACCTTTATTAGTGAGCCTGGTTACCCCCTCTCGGAACCACAGACTTAGAAATCGCCAGCTCATATACAGTGCATAAAATATATTTATATATATATACCCTTATACACCATTTTAATAAAAAATATCACAAAATTCTTCTAAGTCCCTCGGGAAGAGAGAAAGACGCGCACGTTCATTTTCAGAGCTCCTAGACCTTCCTATAAGAAGTTAGCCAAAAAGTAGCTTCGAAAAACGCTTAGGTTAAGTTTCAGAGTTGCTTCTAATGTACCAAAGCTGGACTTAGACATAATTTCATTCTCACAACATTATGGCTGGTTGGAGACAGTACGAACCACAAGTACCGGGTCCATGGTTCTGGGCGTATACTGGGGGGACGGGGACGACTCCCATTAACCCCTGACTATACGGGGATACGCTTATCACAATGCCTTTCTGGTCTGTGCTGAAGCAGGGCATTCTGGCAGCCAAGTGGCTTGACCTTTATTAGTGAGCCTGGTTACCCCCTCTCGGAACCACAGACTTAGAAATCGCCAGCTCATATACAGTGCATAAAATATATATATATATATATACCCTTATACACCATTTTAATAAAAAATATCACAAAATTCTTCTAAGTCCCTTGGGAAGAGTGAGTGACGCGCACGTTCATTTTAAGAGCTCCTAGACCTTCCTATAAGAAGTTAGCCAAAAAGTAGCTTCGAAAAACGCTTAGGTTAAGTTTCAGAGTTGCTTCTAATGTACCAAAGCTGGACTTAGACATAATTTCACTCTCACAACATTATGGCTGGTTGGAGACAGTACGAACCACAAGTACCGGGTCCATGGTTCTGGGCGTATACTGTGGGGACGGGGACGACTCCCATTAACCCCTGACTATACCGGGGATACGCTTATCACAATGCCTTTCTGGTCTGTGCTGAAGCAGGGCATTCTGGCAGCCAAGTGGCTTGACCTTTATTAGTGAGCCTGGTTACCCCCTCTCGGAACCACAGACTTAGAAATCGCCAGCTCATACAGTATACAGTGCATAAACTATATTTATATATATACCCTTATACAATATTTTAATAAAAAATATCACAAAATTCTTCTAAGTCCCTCGGGAAGAGTGAAAGACGTGCACGTTCATTTTCAGAGCTCCTAGACCTTCCTATAAGAAGTTAGCCAAAAAGTAGCTTCGAAAAACGCTTAGGTTGAGTTTCAGAGTTGCTTCTAATGTACCAAAGCTGGACTTAGACATAATTTCACTCTCACAACATTATGGCTGGTTGGAGACAGTCCGAACCACAAGTACCGGTTCCATGGTTCTGGGCGTATATTGGGGGACGGGGACGACTCCCATTAACCCCTGACTATACCGGGGATACGCTTATCACAATGCCTTTCTGGTCTGTGCTGAAGCAGGGCATTCTGGCAGCCAAGTGGCTTGACCTTTATTAGTGAGCCTGGTTACCCCTCTCGGAACCACAGACTTAGAAATCGCCAGATCATATACAGTACAGTGCTTAAAATATATTTATATATATACCCTTATACACCATTTTAATAAAAAATATCACAAAATTCTTCTAAGTCCCTCGGGAAGAGTGAAAGACGCGCACGTTCATTTTGAGAGCTCCTAGACCTTCCTATAAGAAGTTAGCCAAAAAGTAGCTTCGAAAAACGCTTAGGTTAAGTTTCAGTTGCTTCTAATGTACCAATGCTGGACTTAGACATAATTTCACTCTCACAACATTATGGCTGGTTGGAGACAGTCCGAACCACAAGTACCGGGTCCATGGTTCTGGGCGTATACTGGGGGGGACGGGGACGACTCCCATTAACCCCTGACTATACCGGGGATACGCTTATCACAATGACTTTCTGGTCTGTGCTGAAGCAGGGCATTCTGGCAGCCAAGTGGCTTGACCTTTATTAGTGAGCCTGGTTACCCCCTCTCGGAACCACAGACTTAGAAACCGCCAGCTCATATACAGTGCATAAAATATATTTATATATATATACCCTTATACACCATTTTAAACAAAAATATCACAAAATTCTTCTAAGTCCCTCGGGAAGAGTGAAAGACGCGCACGTTCATTTTCAGAGCTCCTAGACCTTCCTATAAGAAGTTAGCCAAAAAGTAGCTTCGAAAAACGCTTAGGTTAAGTTTCAGAGTTGCTTCTAATGTACCAAAGCTGGACTTAGACATAATTTCACTCTCACAACATTATGGCTGGTTGGAGACAGTACGAACCACAAGTACCGGGTCCATGGTTCTGGGCGTATACTGTGGGGACGGGGACGACTCCCATTAACCCCTGACTATACCGGGGATACGCTTATCACAATGCCTTTCTGGTCTGTGCTGAAGCAGGGCATTCTGGCAGCCAAGTGGCTTGACCTTTATTAGTGAGCCTGGTTACCCCCTCTCGGAACCACAGACTTAGAAATCGCCAGCTCATATACAGTGCATAAAATATATTTATATATATACCCTTATACACCATTTTAATAAAAAATATCACAAAATTCTTCTAAGTCCCTCGGGAAGAGTGAAAGACGCGCACGTTCATATTCAGTGCTCCTAGACCTTCCTATAAGAAGTTAGCCAAAAAGTAGCTTCGAAAAACGCTTAGGGTAAGTTTCAGAGTTGCTTCTAATGTACCAAAGCTGGACTTAGACATAATTTCACTCTCACAACATTATGGCTGGTTGGAGACAGTCCGAACCACAAGTACCGGGTCCATGGTTCTGGGCGTATACTGGGGGGACGGGGACGACTCCCATTAACCCTGACTATACCGGGGATACGCTTATCACAATGCCTTTCTGGTCTGTGCTGAAGCAGGGCATTCTGGCAACCAAGTGGCTTGACCTTTATTAGTGAGCCTGGTTACCCCCTCTCGGAACCACAGACTTAGAAATCGCCAGCTCATATACAGTGCTTAAAATATATTTATATATATACCCTTATACACCATTTTAATAAAAAATATCACAAAATTCTTCTAAGTCCCTCGGGAAGAGTGAAAGACGCGCATGTTCATTTTGAGAGCTCCTAGACCTTCCTATAAGAAGTTAGCCAAAAAGTAGCTTCGAAAAACGCTTAGGTTAAGTTTCAGTTGCTTCTAATGTACCAATGCTGGACTTAGACATAATTTCACTCTCACAACATTATGGCTGGTTGGAGACAGTCCGAACCACAAGTACCGGGTCCATGGTTCTGGGCGTATACTGGGGGGGACGGGGACGACTCCCATTAACCCCTGACTATACCGGGGATACGCTTATCACAATGACTTTCTGGTCTGTGCTGAAGCAGGGCATTCTGGCAGCCAAGTGGCTTGACCTTTATTAGTGAGCCTGGTTACCCCCTCTCGGAACCACAGACTTAGAAATCGCCAGCTCATATACAGTGCATAAAATATATTTATATATATATACCCTTATACACCATTTTAATAAAAAATATCACAAAATTCTTCTAAGTCCCTCGGGAAGAGAGAAAGACGCGCACGTTCATTTTCAGAGCTCCTAGACCTTCCTATAAGAAGTTAGCCAAAAAGTAGCTTCGAAAAACGCTTAGGTTAAGTTTCAGAGTTGCTTCTAATGTACCAAAGCTGGACTTAGACATAATTTCATTCTCACAACATTATGGCTGGTTGGAGACAGTACGAACCACAAGTACCGGGTCCATGGTTCTGGGCGTATACTGGGGGGACGGGGACGACTCCCATTAACCCCTGACTATACGGGGATACGCTTATCACAATGCCTTTCTGGTCTGTGCTGAAGCAGGGCATTCTGGCAGCCAAGTGGCTTGACCTTTATTAGTGAGCCTGGTTACCCCCTCTCGGAACCACAGACTTAGAAATCGCCAGCTCATATACAGTGCATAAAATATATATATATATATATACCCTTATACACCATTTTAATAAAAAATATCACAAAATTCTTCTAAGTCCCTTGGGAAGAGTGAGTGACGCGCACGTTCATTTTAAGAGCTCCTAGACCTTCCTATAAGAAGTTAGCCAAAAAGTAGCTTCGAAAAACGCTTAGGTTAAGTTTCAGAGTTGCTTCTAATGTACCAAAGCTGGACTTAGACATAATTTCACTCTCACAACATTATGGCTGGTTGGAGACAGTACGAACCACAAGTACCGGGTCCATGGTTCTGGGCGTATACTGTGGGGACGGGGACGACTCCCATTAACCCCTGACTATACCGGGGATACGCTTATCACAATGCCTTTCTGGTCTGTGCTGAAGCAGGGCATTCTGGCAGCCAAGTGGCTTGACCTTTATTAGTGAGCCTGGTTACCCCCTCTCGGAACCACAGACTTAGAAATCGCCAGCTCATACAGTATACAGTGCATAAACTATATTTATATATATACCCTTATACAATATTTTAATAAAAAATATCACAAAATTCTTCTAAGTCCCTCGGGAAGAGTGAAAGACGTGCACGTTCATTTTCAGAGCTCCTAGACCTTCCTATAAGAAGTTAGCCAAAAAGTAGCTTCGAAAAACGCTTAGGTTGAGTTTCAGAGTTGCTTCTAATGTACCAAAGCTGGACTTAGACATAATTTCACTCTCACAACATTATGGCTGGTTGGAGACAGTCCGAACCACAAGTACCGGTTCCATGGTTCTGGGCGTATATTGGGGGACGGGGACGACTCCCATTAACCCCTGACTATACCGGGGATACGCTTATCACAATGCCTTTCTGGTCTGTGCTGAAGCAGGGCATTCTGGCAGCCAAGTGGCTTGACCTTTATTAGTGAGCCTGGTTACCCCTCTCGGAACCACAGACTTAGAAATCGCCAGATCATATACAGTACAGTGCTTAAAATATATTTATATATATACCCTTATACACCATTTTAATAAAAAATATCACAAAATTCTTCTAAGTCCCTCGGGAAGAGTGAAAGACGCGCACGTTCATTTTGAGAGCTCCTAGACCTTCCTATAAGAAGTTAGCCAAAAAGTAGCTTCGAAAAACGCTTAGGTTAAGTTTCAGTTGCTTCTAATGTACCAATGCTGGACTTAGACATAATTTCACTCTCACAACATTATGGCTGGTTGGAGACAGTCCGAACCACAAGTACCGGGTCCATGGTTCTGGGCGTATACTGGGGGGGACGGGGACGACTCCCATTAACCCCTGACTATACCGGGGATACGCTTATCACAATGACTTTCTGGTCTGTGCTGAAGCAGGGCATTCTGGCAGCCAAGTGGCTTGACCTTTATTAGTGAGCCTGGTTACCCCCTCTCGGAACCACAGACTTAGAAACCGCCAGCTCATATACAGTGCATAAAATATATTTATATATATATACCCTTATACACCATTTTAAACAAAAATATCACAAAATTCTTCTAAGTCCCTCGGGAAGAGTGAAAGACGCGCACGTTCATTTTCAGAGCTCCTAGACCTTCCTATAAGAAGTTAGCCAAAAAGTAGCTTCGAAAAACGCTTAGGTTAAGTTTCAGAGTTGCTTCTAATGTACCAAAGCTGGACTTAGACATAATTTCACTCTCACAACATTATGGCTGGTTGGAGACAGTACGAACCACAAGTACCGGGTCCATGGTTCTGGGCGTATACTGTGGGGACGGGGACGACTCCCATTAACCCCTGACTATACCGGGGATACGCTTATCACAATGCCTTTCTGGTCTGTGCTGAAGCAGGGCATTCTGGCAGCCAAGTGGCTTGACCTTTATTAGTGAGCCTGGTTACCCCCTCTCGGAACCACAGACTTAGAAATCGCCAGCTCATATACAGTGCATAAAATATATTTATATATATACCCTTATACACCATTTTAATAAAAAATATCACAAAATTCTTCTAAGTCCCTCGGGAAGAGTGAAAGACGCGCACGTTCATATTCAGTGCTCCTAGACCTTCCTATAAGAAGTTAGCCAAAAAGTAGCTTCGAAAAACGCTTAGGGTAAGTTTCAGAGTTGCTTCTAATGTACCAAAGCTGGACTTAGACATAATTTCACTCTCACAACATTATGGCTGGTTGGAGACAGTCCGAACCACAAGTACCGGGTCCATGGTTCTGGGCGTATACTGGGGGGACGGGGACGACTCCCATTAACCCTGACTATACCGGGGATACGCTTATCACAATGCCTTTCTGGTCTGTGCTGAAGCAGGGCATTCTGGCAACCAAGTGGCTTGACCTTTATTAGTGAGCCTGGTTACCCCCTCTCGGAACCACAGACTTAGAAATCGCCAGCTCATATACAGTGCATAAAATATATTTATATATATATACCCTTATACACCATTTTAATAAAAAAATATCACAAAATTCTTCTAAGTCCCTCGGGAAGAGTGAAAGACGCGCATGTTCATTTTGAGAGCTCCTAGACCTTCCTATAAGAAGTTATCCCAAATGTAGCTTCGAAAAACGCTTAGGTTAAGTTTCAGAGTTGCTTCTAATGTACCAAAGCTGGACTTAGACATAATTTCACTCTCACAACATTATGGCTGGTTGGAGACAGTCCGAACCACAAGTACCGGGTCCATGGTTCTGGGCGTATACTGGGGGGGACGGGGACGACTCCCATTAACCCCTGACTATACCGGGGATACGCTTATCACAATGACTTTCTGGTCTGTGCTGAAGCAGGGCATTCTGGCAGCCAAGTGGCTTGAACTTTATTAGTGAGCCTGGTTACCCCCTCTCGGAACCACAGACTTAGAAATCGCCAGCTCATACAGTATACAGTGCATAAACTATATTTATATATATACCCTTATACACCATTTTAATAAAAAATATCACAAAATTCTTCTAAGTCCCTCGGGAAGAGTGAAAGACGTGCACGTTCATTTTCAGAGCTCCTAGACCTTCCTATAAGAAGTTAGCCAAAAAGTAGCTTCGAAAAACGCTTAGGTTGAGTTTCAGAGTTGCTTCTAATGTACCAAAGCTGGACTTAGACATAATTTCACTCTCACAACATTATGGCTGGTTGGAGACAGTCCGAACCACAAGTACCGGTTCCATGGTTCTGGGCGTATATTGGGGGACGGGGACGACTCCCATTAACCCCTGACTATACCGGGGATACGCTTATCACAATGCCTTTCTGGTCTGTGCTGAAGCAGGGCATTCTGGCAGCCAAGTGGCTTGACCTTTATTAGTGAGCCTGGTTACCCCTCTCGGAAACACAAACTTAGAAATCGCCAGATCATATACAGTACAGTGCTTAAAATATATTTATATATATACCCTTATACACCATTTTAATAAAAAATATCACAAAATTCTTCTAAGTCCCTCGGGAAGAGTGAAAGACGCGCATGTTCATTTTGAGAGCTCCTAGACCTTCCTATAAGAAGTTAGCCAAAAAGTAGCTTCGAAAAACGCTTAGGTTAAGTTTCAGTTGCTTCTAATGTACCAATGCTGGACTTAGACATAATTTCACTCTCACAACATTATGGCTGGTTGGAGACAGTCCGAACCACAAGTACCGGGTCCATGGTTCTGGGCGTATACTGGGGGGGGCGGGGACGACTCCCATTAACCCCTGACTATTCCGGGGATACGCTTATCACAATGACTTTCTGGTCTGTGCTGAAGCAGGGCATTCTGGCAGCCAAGTGGCTTGACCTTTATTAGTGAGCCTGGTTACCCCCTCTCGGAACCACAGACTTAGAAATCGCCAGCTCATATACAGTGCATAAAATATATTTATATATATATACCCTTATACACCATTTTAATAAAAAATATCACAAAATTCTTCTAAGTCCCTCGGGAAGAGAGAAAGACGCGCACGTTCATTTTCAGAGCTCCTAGACCTTCCTATAAGAAGTTAGCCAAAAAGTAGCTTCGAAAAACGCTTAGGTTAAGTTTCAGAGTTGCTTCTAATGTACCAAAGCTGGACTTAGACATAATTTCATTCTCACAACATTATGGCTGGTTGGAGACAGTACGAACCACAAGTACCGGGTCCATGGTTCTGGGCGTATACTGGGGGGACGGGGACGACTCCCATTAACCCCTGACTATACGGGGATACGCTTATCACAATGCCTTTCTGGTCTGTGCTGAAGCAGGGCATTCTGGCAGCCAAGTGGCTTGACCTTTATTAGTGAGCCTGGTTACCCCCTCTCGGAACCACAGACTTAGAAATCGCCAGCTCATATACAGTGCATAAAATATATATATATATATATATACCCTTATACACCATTTTAATAAAAAATATCACAAAATTCTTCTAAGTCCCTTGGGAAGAGTGAGTGACGCGCACGTTCATTTTAAGAGCTCCTAGACCTTCCTATAAGAAGTTAGCCAAAAAGTAGCTTCGAAAAACGCTTAGGTTAAGTTTCAGAGTTGCTTCTAATGTACCAAAGCTGGACTTAGACATAATTTCACTCTCACAACATTATGGCTGGTTGGAGACAGTACGAACCACAAGTACCGGGTCCATGGTTCTGGGCGTATACTGTGGGGACGGGGACGACTCCCATTAACCCCTGACTATACCGGGGATACGCTTATCACAATGCCTTTCTGGTCTGTGCTGAAGCAGGGCATTCTGGCAGCCAAGTGGCTTGACCTTTATTAGTGAGCCTGGTTACCCCCTCTCGGAACCACAGACTTAGAAATCGCCAGCTCATATACAGTGCATAAAATATATTTATATATATACCCTTATACACCATTTTAATAAAAAATATCACAAAATTCTTCTAAGTCCCTCGGGAAGAGTGAAAGACGCGCACGTTCATTTTCAGTGCTCCTAGACCTTCCTATAAGAAGTTAGCCAAAAAGTAGCTTCGAAAAACGCTTAGGGTATGTTTCAGAGTTGCTTCTAATGTACCAAAGCTGGACTTAGACATAATTTCACTCTCACAACATTATGGCTGGTTGGAGACAGTCCGAACCACAAGTACCGGGTCCATGGTTCTGGGCGTATACTGGGGGGACGGGGACGACTCCCATTAACCCTGACTATACCGGGGATACGCTTATCACAATGCCTTTCTATTCTGTGCTGAAGCAGGGCATTCTGGCAACCAAGTGGCTTGACCTTTATTAGTGAGACTGGTTACCCCCTCTCGGAACCACAGACTTAGAAATCGCCAGCTCATATACAGTGCATAAAATATATTTATATATATATACCCTTATACACCATTTTAATAAAAAAATATCACAAAATTCTTCTAAGTCCCTCGGGAAGAGAGAAATACGCGCACGTTCATTTTGAGAGCTCCTAGACCTTCCTATAAGAAGTTATCCCAAATGTAGCTTCGAAAAACGCTTAGGTTAAGTTTCAGAGTTGCTTCTAATGTACCAAAGCTGGACTTAGACATAATTTCACTCTCACAACATTATGGCTGGTTGGAGACAGTCCGAACCACAAGTACCGGGTCCATGGTTCTGGGCGTATACTGGGGGGGACGGGGACGACTCCCATTAACCCCTGACTATACCGGGGATACGCTTATCACAATGACTTTCTGGTCTGTGCTGAAGCAGGGCATTCTGGCAGCCAAGTGGCTTGAACTTTATTAGTGAGCCTGGTTACCCCCTCTCGGAACCACAGACTTAGAAATCGCCAGCTCATACAGTATACAGTGCATAAACTATATTTATATATATACCCTTATACACCATTTTAATAAAAAATATCACAAAATTCTTCTAAGTCCCTCGGGAAGAGTGAAAGACGTGCACGTTCATTTTCAGAGCTCCTAGACCTTCCTATAAGAAGTTAGCAAAAAGTAGCTTCGAAAAACGCTTAGGTTGAGTTTCAGAGTTGCTTCTAATGTACCAAAGCTGGACTTAGACATAATTTCACTCTCACAACATTATGGCTGGTTGGAGACAGTCCGAACCACAAGTACCGGTTCCATGGTTCTGGGCGTATATTGGGGGACGGGGACGACTCCCATTAACCCCTGACTATACCGGGGATACGCTTATCACAATGCCTTTCTGGTCTGTGCTGAAGCAGGGCATTCTGGCAGCCAAGTGGCTTGACCTTTATTAGTGAGCCTGGTTACCCCTCTCGGAAACACAAACTTAGAAATCGCCAGATCATATACAGTACAGTGCTTAAAATATATTTATATATATACCCTTATACACCATTTTAATAAAAAATATCACAAAATTCTTCTAAGTCCCTCGGGAAGAGTGAAAGACGCGCATGTTCATTTTTAGAGCTCCTAGACCTTCCTATAAGAAGTTAGCCAAAAAGTAGCTTCGAAAAACGCTTAGGTTAAGTTTCAGTTGCTTCTAATGTACCAATGCTGGACTTAGACATAATTTCACTCTCACAACATTATGGCTGGTTGGAGACAGTCCGAACCACAAGTACCGGGTCCATGGTTCTGGGCGTATACTGGGGGGATGGGGACGATTCCCATTAACCCCTGACTATACCGGGGATACGCTTATCACAATGCCTTTCTGGTCTGTGCTGAAGCAGGGCATTCTGGCAGCCAAGTGGCTTGACCTTTATTAGTGAGCCTGGTTACCCCCTCTCGGAACCACAGACTTACAAATCGCCAGCTCATATACAGTGCATAAAATATATATATATATATATATATATATATACCCTTATACACCATTTTAATAAAAAATATCACAAAATTCTTCTAAGTCCCTCGGGAAGAGTGAAAGACGCGCACGTTCATTTTCAGAGCTCCTAGACCTTCCTATAAGAAGTTAGCCAAAAAGTAGCTTCGAAAAACGCTTAGGTTGAGTTTCAGAGTTGCTTCTAATGTACCAAAGCTGGACTTAGACATAATTTCACTCTCACAACATTATGGCTGGTTGGAGACAGTCCGAACCACAAGTACCGGGTCCATGGTTCTGGGCGTATACTGGGGGGGACGGGGACGACTCCCATTAACCCCTGACTATACCGGGGATACGCTTATCACAATGACTTTCTGGTCTGTGCTGAAGCAGGGAATTCTGGCAGCCAAGTGGCTTGACCTTTATTAGTGAGCCTGGTTACCCCCTCTCGGAACCACAGACTTAGAAATCGCCAGCTCATATACAGTGCATAAAATATATTTATATATATATACCCTTATACACCATTTTAATAAAAAATATCACAAAATTCTTCTAAGTCCCTCGGGAAGAGAGAAAGACGCGCACGTTCATTTTCAGAGCTCCTAGACCTTCCTATAAGAAGTTAGCCAAAAAGTAGCTTCGAAAAACGCTTAGGTTAAGTTTCAGAGTTGCTTCTAATGTACCAAAGCTGGACTTAGACATAATTTCATTCTCACAACATTATGGCTGGTTGGAGACAGTACGAACCACAAGTACCGGGTCCATGGTTCTGGGCGTATACTGGGGGGACGGGGACGACTCCCATTAACCCCTGACTATACGGGGATACGCTTATCACAATGCCTTTCTGGTCTGTGCTGAAGCAGGGCATTCTGGCAGCCAAGTGGCTTGACCTTTATTAGTGAGCCTGGTTACCCCCTCTCGGAACCACAGACTTAGAAATCGCCAGCTCATATACAGTGCATAAAATATATATATATATATACCCTTATACACCATTTTAATAAAAAATATCACAAAATTCTTCTAAGTCCCTCGGGAAGAGTGAGTGACGCGCACGTTCATTTTAAGAGCTCCTAGACCTTCCTATAAGAAGTTAGCCAAAAAGTAGCTTCGAAAAACGCTTAGGTTAAGTTTCAGAGTTGCTTCTAATGTACCAAAGCTGGACTTAGACATAATTTCACTCTCACAACATTATGGCTGGTTGGAGACAGTCCGAACCACAAGTACCGGGTCCATGGTTCTGGGCGTATACTGGGGGGGGGGACGGGGACGACTCCCATTAACCCCTGACTATACCGGGGATACGCTTATCACAATGCCTTTCTGGTCTGTGCTGAAGCAGGGCATTCTGGCAGCCAAGTGGCTTGACCTTTATTAGTGAGCCTGGTTACCCCCTCTCGGAACCACAGACTTAGAAATCGCCAGCTCATATACAGTGCATAAAATATATATATATATATATACCCTTATACACCATTTTAATAATAAATATCACAAAATTCTTTTAAGTCCCTCGGGAAGAGTGAAAGACGCGCACGTTCATTTTCAGAGCTCCTAGACCTTCCTATAAGAAGTTAGCCAAAACGTAGCTTCGAAAAACGCTTAGGTTGAGTTTCAGAGTTGCTTCTAATGTACCAAAGCTGGACTTAGACATAATTTCACTCTCACAACATTATGGCTGGTTGGAGACAGTCCGAACCACAAGTACCGGGTCCATGGTTCTGGGCGTATACTGGGGGGGACGGGGGGGACTCCCATTAACCCCTGACTATACCGGGGATACGCTTATCACAATGACTTTCTGGTCTGTGCTGAAGCAGGGAATTCTGGCAGCCAAGTGGCTTGACCTTTATTAGTGAGCCTGGTTACCCCCTCTCGGAACCACAGACTTAGAAATCGCCAGCTCATATACAGTGCATAAAATATATTTATATATATATACCCTTATACACCATTTTAATAAAAAATATCACAAAATTCTTCTAAGTCCCTCGGGAAGAGTGAAAGACGCGCACGTTCATTTTCAGAGCTCCTAGACTTTCCTATAAGAAGTTAGCCAAAAAGTAGCTTCGAAAAACGCTTAGGTTAAGTTTCAGAGTTGCTTCTAATGTACCAAAGCTGGACTTAGACATAATTTCACTCTCACAACATTATGGCTGGTTGGAGACAGTCCGAACCACAAGTACCGGGTCCATGGTTCTGGGCGTATACTGGGGGGGGGACGGGGACGACTCCCATTAACCCCTGACTATACCGGGGATACGCTTATCACAATGCCTTTCTGGTCTGTGCTGAAGCAGGGCATTCTGGCAGCCAAGTGGCTTGACCTTTATTAGTGAGCCTGGTTACCCCCTCTCGGAACCACAGACTTACAAATCGCCAGCTCATATACAGTGCATAAAATATATATATATATATATACCCTTATACACCATTTTAATAATAAATATCACAAAATTCTTTTAAGTCCCTCGGGAAGAGTGAAAGACGCGCACGTTCATTTTCAGAGCTCCTAGACCTTCCTATAAGAAGTTAGCCAAAAAGTAGCTTCGAAAAACGCTTAGGTTGAGTTTCAGAGTTGCTTCTAATGTACCAAAGCTGGACTTAGACATAATTTCACTCTCACAACATTATGGCTGGTTGGAGACAGTCCGAACCACAAGTACCGGGTCCATGGTTCTGGGCGTATACTGGGGGGGACGGGGACGACTCCCATTAACCCCTGACTATACCGGGGATACGCTTATCACAATGACTTTCTGGTCTGTGCTGAAGCAGGGCATTCTGGCAGCCAAGTGGCTTGACCTTTATTAGTGAGCCTGGTTACCCCCTCTCGGAACCACAGACTTAGAAATCGCCAGCTCATATACAGTGCATAAAATATATTTATATATATATATCCTTATACACCATTTTAATAAAAAATATCACAAAATTCTTCTAAGTCCCTCGGGAAGAGTGAAAGACGCGCACGTTCATTTTCAGAGCTCCTAGACCTTCCTATAAGAAGTTAGCCAAAAAGTAGCTTCGAAAAACGCTTAGGTTAAGTTTCAGAGTTGCTTCTAATGTACCAAAGCTGGACTTAGACATAATTTCACTCTAACAACATTATGGCTGGTTGGAGACAGTACGAACCACAAGTACCGGGTCCATGGTTCTGGGCGTATACTGGGGGGACGGGGACGACTCCCATTAACCCCTGACTATACCGGGGATACGCTTATCACAATGCCTTTCTGGTCTGTGCTGAAGCAGGGCATTCTGGCAGCCAAGTGGCTTGACCTTTATTAGTGAGCCTGGTTACCCCCTCTCGGAACCACAGACTTAGAAATCGCCAGCTCATATACAGTGCATAAAATATATTTATATATATACCCTTATACACCATTTTAATAAAAAATATCACAAAATTCTTCTAAGTCCCTCGGGAAGAGTGAAAGACGCGCACGTTCATTTTGAGAGCTCCTAGACCTTCCTATAAGAAGTTAGCCAAAAAGTAGCTTCGAAAAACGCTTTGGTTGAGTTTCAGAGTTGCTTCTAATGTACCAAAGCTGGACTTAGACATAATTTCACTCTCACAACATTATGGCTGGTTGGAGACAGTCCGAACCACAAGTACCGGGTCCATGGTTCTGGGCGTATACTGGGGGGGACGGGGACGACTCCCATTAACCCCTGACTATACCGGGGATACGCTTATCACAATGACTTTCTGGTCTGTGCTTAAGCAGGGCATTCTGGCAGCCAATTGGCTTGACCTTTATTAGTGAGCCTGGTTACCCCCTCTCGGAACCACAGACTTAGAAATCGCCAGCTCATATACAGTGCATAAAATATATTTATATATATATACCCTTATACACCATTTTCATAAAAAATATCACAAAATTCTTCTAAGTCCCTCGGGAAGAGTGAAAGACGCGCACGTTCATTTTCAGTGCTCCTAGACCTTCCTATAAGAAGTTAGCCAAAAAGTAGCTTCGAAAAACGCTTAGGGTAAGTTTCAGAGTTGCTTCTAATGTACCAAAGCTGGACTTAGACATAATTTCACTCTCACAACATTATGGCTGGTTGGAGACAGTCCGAACCACAAGTACCGGGTCCATGGTTCTGGGCGTATACTGGGGGGACGGGGACGACTCCCATTAACCGCTGACTATACCGGGGATACGCTTATCACAATGCCTTTCTGGTCTGTGCTGAAGCAGGGCATTCTGGCAGCCAAGTGGCTTGACCTTTATTAGTGAGCCTGGTTACCCCCTCTCGGAACCACAGACTTAGAAATCGCCAGCTCATATACAGTGCATAAAATATATATATATATATACCCTTATACACCATTTTAATAAAAAATATCACAAAATTCTTCTAAGTCCCTCGGGAAGAGTGAGTGACGCGCACGTTCATTTTAAGAGCTCCTAGACCTTCCTATAAGAAGTTAGCCAAAAAGTAGCTTCGAAAAACGCTTAGGTTAAGTTTCAGAGTTGCTTCTAATGTACCAAAGCTGGACTTAGACATAATTTCACTCTCACAACATTATGGCTGGTTGGAGACAGTCCGAACCACAAGTACCGGGTCCATGGTTCTGGGCGTATACTGGGGGGACGGGGACGACTCCCATTAACCGCTGACTATACCGGGGATACGCTTATCACAATGCCTTTCTGGTCTGTGCTGAAGCAGGGCATTCTGGCAGCCAAGTGGCTTGACCTTTATTAGTGAGCCTGGTTACCCCCTCTCGGAACCACAGACTTAGAAATCGCCAGCTCATATACAGTGCATAAAATATATTTATATATATACCCTTATACACCATTTTAATAAAAAATATCACAAAATTCTTCTAAGTCCCTCGGGAAGAGTGAAAGACGCGCACGTTCATTTTGAGAGCTCCTAGACCTTCCTATAAGAAGTTAGCCAAAAAGTAGCTTCGAAAAACGCTTTGGTTGAGTTTCAGAGTTGCTTCTAATGTACCAAAGCTGGACTTAGACATAATTTCACTCTCACAACATTATGGCTGGTTGGAGACAGTCCGAACCACAAGTACCGGGTCCATGGTTCTGGGCGTATACTGGGGGGGACGGGGACGACTCCCATTAACCCCTGACTATACCGGGGATACGCTTATCACAATGACTTTCTGGTCTGTGCTTAAGCAGGGCATTCTGGCAGCCAATTGGCTTGACCTTTATTAGTGAGCCTGGTTACCCCCTCTCGGAACCACAGACTTAGAAATCGCCAGCTCATATACAGTGCATAAAATATATTTATATATATATACCCTTATACACCATTTTCATAAAAAATATCACAAAATTCTTCTAAGTCCCTCGGGAAGAGTGAAAGACGCGCACGTTCATTTTCAGTGCTCCTAGACCTTCCTATAAGAAGTTAGCCAAAAAGTAGCTTCGAAAAACGCTTAGGGTAAGTTTCAGAGTTGCTTCTAATGTACCAAAGCTGGACTTAGACATAATTTCACTCTCACAACATTATGGCTGGTTGGAGACAGTCCGAACCACAAGTACCGGGTCCATGGTTCTGGGCGTATACTGGGGGGACGGGGACGACTCCCATTAACCGCTGACTATACCGGGGATACGCTTATCACAATGCCTTTCTGGTCTGTGCTGAAGCAGGGCATTCTGGCAGCCAAGTGGCTTGACCTTTATTAGTGAGCCTGGTTACCCCCTCTCGGAACCACAGACTTAGAAATCGCCAGCTCATATACAGTGCATAAAATATATATATATATATACCCTTATACACCATTTTAATAAAAAATATCACAAAATTCTTCTAAGTCCCTCGGGAAGAGTGAGTGACGCGCACGTTCATTTTAAGAGCTCCTAGACCTTCCTATAAGAAGTTAGCCAAAAAGTAGCTTCGAAAAACGCTTAGGTTAAGTTTCAGAGTTGCTTCTAATGTACCAAAGCTGGACTTAGACATAATTTCACTCTCACAACATTATGGCTGGTTGGAGACAGTCCGAACCACAAGTACCGGGTCCATGGTTCTGGGCGTATACTGGGGGGGGGGGGGGGGACGACTCCCATTAACCCCTGACTATACCGGGGATACGCTTATCACAATGCCTTTCTGGTCTGTGCTGAAGCAGGGAATTCTGGCAGCCAAGTGGCTTGACCTTTATTAGTGAGCCTGGTTACCCCCTCTCGGAACCACAGACTTAGAAATCGCCAGCTCATATACAGTGCATAAAATATATTTATATATATATACCCTTATACACCATTTTAATAAAAAATATCACAAAATTCTTCTAAGTCCCTCGGGAAGAGTGAAAGACGCGCACGTTCATTTTCAGAGCTCCTAGACCTTCCTATAAGAAGTTAGCCAAAAAGTAGCTTCGAAAAACGCTTAGGTTAAGTTTCAGAGTTGCTTCTAATGTACCAAAGCTGGACTTAGACATAATTTCACTCTCACAACATTATGGCTGGTTGGAGACAGTCCGAACCACAAGTACCGGGTCCATGGTTCTGGGCGTATACTGGGGGGACGGGGACGACTCCCATTAACCCTGACTATACCGGGGATACGCTTATCACAATGCCTTTCTGGTCTGTGCTGAAGCAGGGCATTCTGGCAACCAAGTGGCTTGACCTTTATTAGTGAGCCTGGTTACCCCCTCTCGGAACCACAGACTTAGAAATCGCCAGCTCATATACAGTGCATAAAATATATTTATATATATATACCATTATACACCATTTTAATAAAAAAATATCACAAAATTCTTCTAAGTCCCTCGGGAAGAGTGAAAGACGCGCACGTTCATTTTGAGAGCTCCTAGACCTTCCTATAAGAAGTTATCCCAAATGTAGCTTCGAAAAACGCTTAGGTTAAGTTTCAGAGTTGCTTCTAATGTACCAAAGCTGGACTTAGACATAATTTCACTCTCACAACATTATGGCTGGTTGGAGACAGTCCGAACCACAAGTACCGGGTCCATGGTTCTGGGCGTATACTGGGGGGGACGGGGGGGACTCCCATTAACCCCTGACTATACCGGGGATACGCATATCACAATGACTTTCTGGTCTGTGCTGAAGCAGGGCATTCTGGCAGCCAAGTGGCTTGACCTTTATTAGTGAGCCTGGTTACCCCCTCTCGGAACCACAGACTTAGAAATCGCCAGCTCATACAGTATACAGTGCATAAACTATATTTATATATATACCCTTATACACCAATTTAATAAAAAATATCACAAAATTCTTCTAAGTCCCTCGGGAAGAGTGTAAGACGTGCACGTTCATTTTCAGAGCTCCTAGACCTTCCTATAAGAAGTTAGCCAAAAAGTAGCTTCGAAAAACGCTTAGGTTGAGTTTCAGAGTTGCTTCTAATGTACCAAAGCTGGACTTAGACATAATTTCACTCTCACAACATTATGGCTGGTTGGAGACAGTCCGAACCACAAGTACCGGTTCCATGGTTCTGGGCGTATATTGGGGGACGGGGACGACTCCCATTAACCCCTGACTATACCGGGGATACGCTTATCACAATGCCTTTCTGGTCTGTGCTGAAGCAGGGCATTCTGGCAGCCAAGTGGCTTGACCTTTATTAGTGAGCCTGGTTACCCCTCTCGGAACCACAGACTTAGAAATCGCCAGATCATATACAGTACAGTGCATAAAATATATTTATATATATACCCTTATACACCATTTTAATAAAAAATATCACAAAATTCTTCTAAGTCCCTCGGGAAGAGTGAAAGACGCGCACGTTCATTTTCAGAGCTCCTAGACCTTCCTATAAGAAGTTAGCCAAAAAGTAGCTTCGAAAAACGCTTAGGTTAAGTTTCAGTTGCTTCTAATGTACCAATGCTGGACTTAGACATAATTTCACTCTCACAACATTATGGCTGGTTGGAGACAGTCCGAACCACAAGTACCGGGTCCATGGTTCTGGGCGTATACTGGGGGGGACGGGGACGACTCCCATTAACCCCTGACTATACCGGGGATACGCTTATCACAATGACTTTCTGGTCTGTGCTGAAGCAGGGCATTCTGGCAGCCAAGTGGCTTGACCTTTATTAGTGAGCCTGGTTACCCCCTCTCGGAACCACAGACTTAGAAATCGCCAGCTCATATACAGTGCATAAAATATATTTATATATATATATCCTTATACACCATTTTAATAAAAAATATCACAAAATTCTTCTAAGTCCCTCGGGAAGAGTGAAAGACGCGCACGTTCATTTTCAGAGCTCCTAGACCTTCCTATAAGAAGTTAGCCAAAAAGTAGCTTCGAAAAACGCTTAGGTTAAGTTTCAGAGTTGCTTCTAATGTACCAAAGCTGGACTTAGACATAATTTCACTCTCACAACATTATGGCTGGTTGGAGACAGTACGAACCACAAGTACCGGGTCCATGGTTCTGGGCGTATACTGGGGGGACGGGGACGACTCCCATTAACCCCTGACTATACCGGGGATACGCTTATCACAATGCCTTTCTGGTCTGTGCTGAAGCAGGGCATTCTGGCAGCCAAGTGGCTTGACCTTTATTAGTGAGCCTGGTTACCCCCTCTCGGAACCACAGACTTAGAAATCGCCAGCTCATATACAGTGCATAAAATATATTTATATATATACCCTTATACACCATTTTAATAAAAAATATCACAAAATTCTTCTAAGTCCCTCGGGAAGAGTGAAAGACGCGCACGTTCATTTTGAGAGCTCCTAGACCTTCCTATAAGAAGTTAGCCAAAAAGTAGCTTCGAAAAACGCTTTGGTTGAGTTTCAGAGTTGCTTCTAATGTACCAAAGCTGGACTTAGACATAATTTCACTCTCACAACATTATGGCTGGTTGGAGACAGTCCGAACCACAAGTACCGGGTCCATGGTTCTGGGCGTATACTGGGGGGGACGGGGACGACTCCCATTAACCCCTGACTATACCGGGGATACGCTTATCACAATGACTTTCTGGTCTGTGCTTAAGCAGGGCATTCTGGCAGCCAATTGGCTTGACCTTTATTAGTGAGCCTGGTTACCCCCTCTCGGAACCACAGACTTAGAAATCGCCAGCTCATATACAGTGCATAAAATATATTTATATATATATACCCTTATACACCATTTTCATAAAAAATATCACAAAATTCTTCTAAGTCCCTCGGGAAGAGTGAAAGACGCGCACGTTCATTTTCAGTGCTCCTAGACCTTCCTATAAGAAGTTAGCCAAAAAGTAGCTTCGAAAAACGCTTAGGGTAAGTTTCAGAGTTGCTTCTAATGTACCAAAGCTGGACTTAGACATAATTTCACTCTCACAACATTATGGCTGGTTGGAGACAGTCCGAACCACAAGTACCGGGTCCATGGTTCTGGGCGTATACTGGGGGGACGGGGACGACTCCCATTAACCGCTGACTATACCGGGGATACGCTTATCACAATGCCTTTCTGGTCTGTGCTGAAGCAGGGCATTCTGGCAGCCAAGTGGCTTGACCTTTATTAGTGAGCCTGGTTACCCCCTCTCGGAACCACAGACTTAGAAATCGCCAGCTCATATACAGTGCATAAAATATATATATATATATACCCTTATACACCATTTTAATAAAAAATATCACAAAATTCTTCTAAGTCCCTCGGGAAGAGTGAGTGACGCGCACGTTCATTTTAAGAGCTCCTAGACCTTCCTATAAGAAGTTAGCCAAAAAGTAGCTTCGAAAAACGCTTAGGTTAAGTTTCAGAGTTGCTTCTAATGTACCAAAGCTGGACTTAGACATAATTTCACTCTCACAACATTATGGCTGGTTGGAGACAGTCCGAACCACAAGTACCGGGTCCATGGTTCTGGGCGTATACTGGGGGGACGGGGACGACTCCCATTAACCGCTGACTATACCGGGGATACGCTTATCACAATGCCTTTCTGGTCTGTGCTGAAGCAGGGCATTCTGGCAGCCAAGTGGCTTGACCTTTATTAGTGAGCCTGGTTACCCCCTCTCGGAACCACAGACTTAGAAATCGCCAGCTCATATACAGTGCATAAAATATATATATATATATACCCTTATACACCATTTTAATAAAAAATATCACAAAATTCTTCTAAGTCCCTCGGGAAGAGTGAGTGACGCGCACGTTCATTTTAAGAGCTCCTAGACCTTCCTATAAGAAGTTAGCCAAAAAGTAGCTTCGAAAAACGCTTAGGTTAAGTTTCAGAGTTGCTTCTAATGTACCAAAGCTGGACTTAGACATAATTTCACTCTCACAACATTATGGCTGGTTGGAGACAGTCCGAACCACAAGTACCGGGTCCATGGTTCTGGGCGTATACTGGGGGGGGGACGGGGACGACTCCCATTAACCCCTGACTATACCGGGGATACGCTTATCACAATGCCTTTCTGGTCTGTGCTGAAGCAGGGAATTCTGGCAGCCAAGTGGCTTGACCTTTATTAGTGAGCCTGGTTACCCCCTCTCGGAACCACAGACTTAGAAATCGCCAGCTCATATACAGTGCATAAAATATATTTATATATATATACCCTTATACACCATTTTAATAAAAAATATCACAAAATTCTTCTAAGTCCCTCGGGAAGAGTGAAAGACGCGCACGTTCATTTTCAGAGCTCCTAGACCTTCCTATAAGAAGTTAGCCAAAAAGTAGCTTCGAAAAACGCTTAGGTTAAGTTTCAGAGTTGCTTCTAATGTACCAAAGCTGGACTTAGACATAATTTCACTCTCACAACATTATGGCTGGTTGGAGACAGTCCGAACCACAAGTACCGGGTCCATGGTTCTGGGCGTATACTGGGGGGACGGGGACGACTCCCATTAACCCTGACTATACCGGGGATACGCTTATCACAATGCCTTTCTGGTCTGTGCTGAAGCAGGGCATTCTGGCAACCAAGTGGCTTGACCTTTATTAGTGAGCCTGGTTACCCCCTCTCGGAACCACAGACTTAGAAATCGCCAGCTCATATACAGTGCATAAAATATATTTATATATATACCCTTATACACCATTTTTATAAAAAAATATCACAAAATTCTTCTAAGTCCCTCGGGAAGAGTGAAAGACGCGCACGTTCATTTTGAGAGCTCCTAGACCTTCCTATAAGAAGTTAGCCAAAATGTAGCTTCGAAAAACGCTTAGGTTAAGTTTCAGAGTTGCTTCTAATGTACCAAAGCTGGACTTAGACATAATTTCACTCTCACAACATTATGGCTGGTTGGAGACAGTCCGAACCACAAGTACCGGGTCCATGGTTCTGGGCGTATACTGGGGGGACGGGGACGACTCCCTTTAACCCCTGACTATACCGGGGATACGCTTATCACAATGCCTTTCTGGTCTGTGCTGAAGCAGGGCATTCTGGCAGCCAAGTGGCTTGACCTTTATTAGTGAGCCTGGTTACCCCCTCTCGGAACCACAGACTTAGAAATCGCCAGCTCATATACAGTGCATAAAATATATTTATATATACAGTATACCCTTATACACCATTTTAATAAAAAATATCACAAAATTCTTCTAAGTCCCTCGTGAAGAGTGAAAGACGCGCACGTTCATTTTAAGAGCTCCTAGACCTTCCTATAAGAAGTTAGCCAAAAAGTAGCTTCGAAAAACGCTTAGGTTAAGTTTCAGAGTTGCTTCTAATGTACCAAAGCTGGACTTAGACATAATTTCACTCTCACAACATTATGGCTGGTTGGAGACAGTCCGAACCACAAGTACCGGGTCCATGGTTCTGGGCGTATACTGGGGGGACGGGGACGACTCCCATCAACCCCTGACTATACTGGGGATACGCTTATCACAATGCCTTTCTGGTCTGTGCTGAAGCAGGGCATTCTGGCAACCAAGTGGCTTGACCTTTATTAGTGAGCCTGGTTACCCCCTCTCGGAACCACAGACTTAGAAATCGCCAGCTCATATACAGTGCATAAAATATATTTATATATATACCCTTATACACCATTTTAATAAATAATATCACAAAATTCTTCTAAGTCCCTCGGGAAGAGTGAAAGAGGCGCACGTTCATTTTGAGAGCTCCTAGACCTTCCTATAAGAAGTTAGCCAAAAAGTAGCTTCGAAAAACGCTTAGGTTGAGTTTCAGAGTTGCTTCTAATGTACCAAAGCTGTACTTAGACATAATTTCACTCTCACAACATTATGGCTGGTTGGAGACAGTCCGAACCACAAGTACCGGGTCCATGGTTCTGGGCGTATACTGGGGGGGACGGGGACGACTCCCATTAACCCCTGACTATACCGGGGATACGCTTATCACAATGACTTTCTGGTCTGTGCTGAAGCAGGGCATTCTGGCAGCCAAGTGGCTTGACCTTTATTAGTGAGCCTGGTTACCCCCTCTCGGAACCACAGACTTAGAAATCGCCAGCTCATATACAGTGCATAAAATATATTTATATATATACCCTTATACACCATTTTAATAAAAAATATCACAAAATTCTTCTTAGTCCCTCGGGAAGAGTGAAAGACGCGCACGTTCATTTTCAGAGCTCATAGACCTTCCTATAAGAAGTTAGCCAAAAAGTAGCTTCGAAAAACGCTTAGGGTAAGTTTCAGAGTTGCTTCTAATGTACCAAAGCTGGACTTAGACATAATTTCACTCTCACAACATTATGGCTGGTTGGAGACAGTCCGAACCACAAGTACCGGGTCCATGGTTCTGGGCGTATACTGGGGGGGGACGGGGACGACTCCCATTAACCGCTGACTATACCGGGGATACGCTTATCACAATGCCTTTCTGGTCTGTGCTGAAGCAGGGCATTCTGGCAACCAAGTGGCTTGACCTTTATTAGTGAGCCTGGTTACCCCCTCTCGGAACCACAGACTTAGAAATCGCCAGCTCATATACAGTGCATAAAATATATTTATATATATACCCTTATACACCATTTTAATAAAAAATATCACAAAATTCTTCTAAGTCCCTCGTGAAGAGTGAAAGACGCGCACGTTCATTTTAAGAGCTCCTAGACCTTCCTATAAGAAGTTAGCCAAAAAGTATCTTCGAAAAACGCTTAGGTTAAGTTTCAGAGTTGCTTCTAATGTACCAAAGCTGGACTTAGACATAATTTCACTCTCACAACATTATGGCTGGTTGGAGACAGTCCGAACCACAAGTACCGGGTCCATGGTTCTGGGCGTATACTGGGGGGACGGGGACGACTCCCATCAACCCCTGACTATACCGGGGATACGCTTATCACAATGCCTTTCTGGTCTGTGCTGAAGCAGGGCATTCTGGCAGCCAAGTGGATTGACCTTTATTAGTGAGCCTGGTTACCCCCTCTCGGAACCACAGACTTAGAAATCGCCAGCTCATATACAGTGCATAAAATATATTTATATATATACCCTTATACACCATTTTAATAAAAAATATCACAAAATTCTTCTAAGTCACTCGGGAAGAGTGAAAGACGCGCACGTTCATTTTCAGAGCTCCTAGACCTTCCTATAAGAAGTTAGCCAAAAAGTGGCTTCGAAAAACGCTTAGGGTAAGTTTCAGAGTTGCTTCTAATGTACCAAAGCTGGACTTAGACATAATTTCACTCTCACAACATTATGGCTGGTTGGAGACAGTCCGAACCACAAGTACCGGGTCCATGGTTCTGGGCGTATACTGGGGGGGGGACGGGTACGACTCCCATTAACCGCTGACTATACCGGGGATACGCTTATCACAATGCCTTTCTGGTCTGTGCTGAAGCAGGGCATTCTGGCAACCAAGTGGCTTGACCTTTATTAGTGAGCCTGGTTACCCCCTCTCGGAACCACAGACTTAGAAATCGCCAGCTCATATACAGTGCATAAAATATATTTATATATATACCCTTATACACCATTTTTATAAAAAAATATCACAAAATTCTTCTAAGTCCCTCGGGAAGAGTGAAAGACGCGCACGTTCATTTTGAGAGCTCCTAGACCTTCCTATAAGAAGTTAGCCAAAAAGTAGCTTCGAAAAACGCTTAGGGTAAGTTTCAGAGTTGCTTCTAATGTACTAAAGCTGGACTTAGACATAATTTCACTCTCACAACATTATGGCTGGTTGGAGACAGTCCGAACCACAAGTACCGGGTCCATGGTTCTGGGCGTATACTGGGGGGACGGGGACGACTCCCATTAACCCCTGACTATACCGGGGATACGCTTATCACAATGCCTTTCTGGTCTGTGCTGAAGCAGGGCATTCTGGCAGCCAAGTGGCTTGACCTTTATTAGTGAGCCTGGTTACCCCCTCTCGGAACCACAGACTTAGAAATCGCCAGCTCATATACAGTGCATAAAATATATTTATATATATACCCTTATACACCATTTTAATAAAAAATATCACAAAATTCTTCTAAGTCCCTCGTGAAGAGTGAAAGACGCGCACGTTCATTTTAAGAGCTCCTAGACCTTCCTATAAGAAGTTAGCCAAAAAGTAGCTTCGAAAAACGCTTAGGTTGAGTTTCAGAGTTGCTTCTAATGTACCAAAGCTGGACTTAGACATAATTTCACTCTCACAACATTATGGCTGGTTGGAGACAGTCCGAACCACAAGTACCGGGTCCATGGTTCTGGGCGTATACTGGGGGGGACGGGGGGGACTCCCATTAGCACCTGACTATACCGGGGATACGCTTATCACAATGACTTTCTGGTCTGTGCTGAAGCAGGGCATTCTGGCAGACAAGTGGCTTGACCTTTATTAGTGAGCCTGGTTACCCCCTCTCGGAACCACAGACTTAGAAATCGCCAGCTCATATACAGTGCATAAAATATATTTATATATATACCCTTATACACCATTTTAATAAAAAATATCACAAAATTCTTCTAAGTCCCTCGGGAAGAGTGAAAGACGCGCACGTTCATTTTCAGAGCTCCTAGACCTTCCTATAAGAAGTTAGCCAAAAAGTAGCTTCGAAAAACGCTTAGGTTAAGTTTCAGAGTTGCTTCTAATGTACCAAAGCTGGACTTAGACATAATTTCACTCTCACAACATTATGGCTGGTTGGAGACAGTCCGAACCACAAGTACCGGGTCCATGGTTCTGGGCGTATACTGGGGGGACGGGGACGACTCCCATTAACCCCTGACTATACCGGGGATACGCTTATCACAATGCCTTTCTGGTCTGTGCTGAAGCAGGGCATTCTGGCAGCCAAGTGGCTTGACCTTTATTAGTGAGCCTGGTTACCCCCTCTCGGAACCACAGACTTAGAAATCTCCAGCTCATATACAGTGCATAAAATATATTTATATATATACCCTTATACACCATTTTAATAAAAAATATCACAAAATTCTTCTAAGTCCCTCGGGAAGAGTGAATGACGCGCACGTTCATTTTAAGAGCTCCTAGACCTTCCTATAAGAAGTTAGCCAAAAAGTAGCTTCGAAAAACGCTTAGGTTGAGTTTCAGAGTTGCTTCTAATGTACCAAAGCTGGACTTAGACATAATTTCACTCTCACAACATTATGGCTGGTTGGAGACAGTCCGAACCACAAGTACCAGGTCCATGGTTCTGGGCGTATACTGGGGGGACGGGGACGACTCCCATTAACCGCTGACTATACCGGGGATACGCTTATCACAATGCCTTTCTGGTCTGTGCTGAAGCAGGGCATTCTGGCAACCAAGAGGCTTGACCTTTATTAGTGAGCCTGGTTACCCCCTCTCGGAACCACAGACTTAGAAATCGCCAGCTCATATACAGTGCATAAAATATATTTATATATATACCCTTATACACCGTTTTTATAAAAAAATATCACAAAATTCTTCTAAGTCCCTCGGGAAGAGTGAAAGACGCGCACGTTCATTTTGAGAGCTCCTAGACCTTCCTATAAGAAGTTAGCCAAAATGTAGCTTCGAAAAACGCTTAGGTTAAGTTTCAGAGTTGCTTCTAATGTACCAAAGCTGGACTTAGACATAATTTCACTCTCATAACATTATGGCTGGTTGGAGACAGTCCGAACCACAAGTACCGGGTCCATGGTTCTGGGCGTATACTGGGGGGACGGGGACGACTCCCATTAACCCCTGACTATACCGGGGATACGCTTATCACAATGCCTTTCTGGTCTGTGCTGAAGCAGGGCATTCTGGCAGCCAAGTGGCTTGACCTTTATTAGTGAGCCTGGTTACCCCCTCTCGGAACCACAGACTTAGAAATCGCCAGCTCATATACAGTGCATAAAATATATTTATATATATACCCTTATACACCATTTTAATAAAAAATATCACAAAATTCTTCTAAGTCCCTCGGGAAGAGTGAAAGACGCGCACGTTCATTTTCAGAGCTCCTAGACCTTCCTATAAGAAGTTAGCCAAAAAGTAGCTTCGAAAAACGCTTAGGTTAAGTTTCAGAGTTGCTTCTAATGTACCAAAGCTGGACTTAGACATAATTTCACTCTCACAACATTATGGCTGGTTGGAGACAGTCCGAACCACAAGTACCGGGTCCATGGTTCTGGGCGTATACTGGGGGGACGGGGACGACTCCCATTAACCCCTGACTATACCGGGGATACGCTTATCACAATGCCTTTCTGGTCTGTGCTGAAGCAGGGCATTCTGGCAGCCAAGTGGATTGACCTTTATTAGTGAGCCTGGTTACCCCCTCTCGGAACCACAGACTTAGAAATCGCCAGCTCATATACAGTGCATAAAATATATTTATATATATACCCTTATACACCATTTTAATAAAAAATATCACAAAATTCTTCTAAGTCTCTCGGGAAGAGAGAAAGATGCGCACATTCATTTTGAGAGCTCCTAGACCTTCCTATAAGAAGTTAGCCAAAATGTTGCTTCGAAAAACGCTTAGGTTAAGTTTCAGAGTTGCTTCTAATGTACCAAAGCTGGACTTAGACATAATTTCACTCTCACAACATTATGGCTGGTTGGAGACAGTCCGAACCACAAGTACCGGGTCCATGGTTCTGGGCGTATACTGGGGGGACGGGGACGACTCCCATTAACCCCTGACTATACCGGGGATACGCTTATCACAATGCCTTTCTGGTCTGTGCTGAAGCAGGGCATTCTGGCAGCCAAGTGGCTTGACCTTTATTAGTGAGCCTGGTTACCCCCTCTCGGAACCACAGACTTAGAAATCGCCAGCTCATATACAGTGCATAAAATATATTTATATATATACCCTTATACACCATTTTAATAAAAAATATCACAAAATTCTTCTTAGTCCCTCGGGAAGAGTGAAAGACGCGCACGTTCATTTTGAGAGCTCCTAGACCTTCCTATAAGAAGTTAGCCAAAAAGTAGCTTCGAAAAACGCTTAGGTTAAGTTTCAGAGTTGCTTCTAATGTATCAAAGCTGGACTTAGACATAATTTCACTCTCACAACATTATGGCTGGTTGGAGACAGTCCGAACCACAAGTACCGGGTCCATGGTTCTGGGCGTATACTGGGGGGACGGGGACGACTCCCATTAACCCCTGACTATACCGGGGATACGCTTATCACAATGCCTTTCTGGTCTGTGCTGAAGCAGGGCATTCTGGCAGCCAAGTGGATTGACCTTTATTAGTGAGCCTGGTTACCCCCTCTCGGAACCACAGACTTAGAAATCGCCAGCTCATATACAGTGCATAAAATATATTTATATATATACCCTTATACACCATTTTAATAAATAATATCACAAAATTCTTCTAAGTCCCTCGGGAAGAGTGAAAGACGCGCACGTTCATTTTGAGAGCTCCTAGACCTTCCTATAAGAAGTTAGCCAAAAAGTAGCTTCGAAAAACGCTTAGGTTGAGTTTCAGAGTTGCTTCTAATGTACCAAAGCTGGACTTAGACATAATTTCACTCTCACAACATTATGGCTGGTTGGAGACAGTCCGAACCACAAGTACCGGGTCCATGGTTCTGGGCGTATACTGGGGGGGACGGGGACGACTCCCATTAACCCCTGACTATACCGGGGATACGCTTATCACAATGACTTTCTGGTCTGTGCTGAAGCAGGGCATTCTGGCAGCCGAGTGGCTTGACCTTTATTAGTGAGCCTGGTTACCCCCTCTCGGAACCACAGACTTAGAAATCGCCAGCTCATATACAGTGCATAAAATATATTTATATATATACCCTTATACACCATTTTAATAAATAATATCACAAAATTCTTCTAAGTCCCTCGGGAAGAGTGAAAGACGCGCACGTTCATTTTGAGAGCTCCTAGACCTTCCTATAAGAAGTTAGCCAAAAAGTAGCTTCGAAAAACGCTTAGGTTGAGTTTCAGAGTTGCTTCTAATGTACCAAAGCTGGACTTAGACATAATTTCACTCTCACAACATTATGGCTGGTTGGAGACAGTCCGAACCACAAGTACCGGGTCCATGGTTCTGGGCGTATACTGGGGGGACGGGGACGACTCCCATTAACCCCTGACTATACCGGGGATACGCTTATCACAATGCCTTTCTGGTCTGTGCTGAAGCAGGGCATTCTGGCAGCCAAGTGGCTTGACCTTTATTAGTGAGCCTGGTTACCCCCTCTCGGAACCACAGACTTAGAAATCGCCAGCTCATATACAGTGCATAAACTATATTTATATATGTACCCTTATACACCATTTTAATAAAAAATATCACAAAATTCTTCTAGGTCCCTCGGGAAGAGTGAAAGACGCGCACGTTCATTTTGAGAGCTCCTAGACCTTCCTATAAGAATTTAGCCAAAAAGTAGCTTCGAAAAACGCTTAGGTTAAGTTTCAGAGTTGCTTCTAATGTACCAAAGCTGGACTTAGACATAATTTCACTCTCACAACATTATGGCTGGTTGGAGACAGTCCGAACCACAAGTACCGGGTCCATGGTTCTGGGCGTATACTGGGGGGACGGGGACGACTCCCATTAACCCCTGACTATACCGGGGATACGCTTATCACAATGCCTTTCTGGTCTGTGCTGAAGCAGGGCATTCTGGCAGCCAAGTGGCTTGACCTTTATTAGTGAGCCTGGTTACCCCCTCTCGGAACCACAGACTTAGAAATCTCCAGCTCATATACAGTGCATAAAATATATTTATATATATACCCTTATACACCATTTTAATAAAAAATATCACAAAATTCTTCTAAGTCCCTCGGGAAGAGTGAATGACGCGCACGTTCATTTTGAGAGCTCCTAGACCTTCCTATAAGAAGTTAGCCAAAAAGTAGCTTCGAAAAACGCTTAGGTTAAGTTTCAGAGTTGCTTCTAATGTACCAAAGCTGGACTTAGACATAATTTCACTCTCACAACATTATGGCTGGTTGGAGACAGTCCGAACCACAAGTACCGGGTCCATGGTTCTGGGCGTATACTGGGGGGACGGGGACGACTCCCATTAACCCTGACTATACCGGGGATACGCTTATCACAATGCCTTTCTGGTCTGTGCTGAAGCAGGGCATTCTGGCAACCAAGTGGCTTGACCTTTATTAGTGAGCCTGGTTACCCCCTCTCGGAACCACAGACTTAGAAATCGCCAGCTCATATACAGTGCATAAAATATATTTATATATATACCCTTATACACCATTTTAATAAAAAAATATCACAAAATTCTTCTAAGTCCCTCGGGAAGAGTGAAAGACGCGCACGTTCATTTTGAGAGCTCCTAGACCTTCCTATAAGAAGTTATCCCAAATGTAGCTTCGAAAAACGCTTAGGTTAAGTTTCAGAGTTTCTTCTAATGTACCAAAGCTGGACTTAGACATAATTTCACTCTCACAACATTATGGCTGGTTGGAGACAGTCCGAACCACAAGTACCGGGTCCATGGTTCTGGGCGTATACTGGGGGGGACGGGGACGACTCCCATTAACCCCTGACTATACCGGGGATACGCTTATCACAATGACTTTCTGGTCTGTGCTGAAGCAGGGCATTCTGGCAGCCAAGTGGCTTGACCTTTATTAGTGAGCCTGGTTACCCCCTCTCGGAACCACAGACTTAGAAATCGCCAGCTCATATACAGTGCATAAACTATATTTATATATGTACCCTTATACACCATTTTAATAAAAAATATCACAAAATTCTTCTAGGTCCCTCGGGAAGAGTGAAAGACGCGCACGTTCATTTTGAGAGCTCCTAGACCTTCCTATAAGAAGTTAGCCAAAAAGTAGCTTCGAAAAACGCTTAGGTTAAGTTTCAGAGTTGCTTCTAATGTACCAAAGCTGGACTTGGACATAATTTCACTCTCACAACATTATGGCTGGTTGGAGACAGTCCGAACCACAAGTACCGGGTCCATGGTTCTGGGCGTATACTGGGGGGACGGGGACGACTCCCATTAACCCCTGACTATACCGGGGATACGCTTATCACAATGCCTTTCTGGTCTGTGCTGAAGCAGGGCATTCTGGCAGCCAAGTGGCTTGACCTTTATTAGTGAGCCTGGTTACCCCCTCTCGGAACCACAGACTTAGAAATCGCCAGCTCATATACAGTGCATAAACTATATTTATATATGTACCCTTATACACCATTTTAATAAAAAATATCACAAAATTCTTCTAGGTCCCTCGGGAAGAGTGAAAGACGCGCACGTTCATTTTGAGAGCTCCTAGACCTTCCTATAAGAAGTTAGCCAAAAAGTAGCTTCGAAAAACGCTTAGGTTAAGTTTCAGAGTTGCTTCTAATGTACCGAAGCTGGACTTAGACATAATTTCACTCTCACAACATTATGGCTGGTTGGAGACAGTCCGAACCACAAGTACCGGGTCCATGGTTCTGGGCGTATACTGGGGGGGACGGGGACGACTCCCATTAACCCCTGACTATACCTGGGATACGCTTATCACAATGACTTTCTGGTCTGTGCTGAAGCAGGGCATTCTGGCAGCCAAGTGGCTTGACCATTATTAGTGAGCCTGGTTACCCCCTCTCGGAACCACAGACTTAGAAATCGCCAGCTCATATACAGTGCATAAAATATATTTATATATATATACCCTTATACACCATTTTAATAAAAAATATCACAAAATTCTTCTAAGTCCCTCGGGAAGAGTGAAAGACGCGCACGTTCATTTTAAGAGCTCCTAGACCTTCCTATAAGAAGTTAGCCAAAAAGTAGCTTCGAAAAACGCTTAGGTTGAGTTTCAGAGTTGCTTCTAATGTACCAAAGCTGGACTTAGACATAATTTCACTCTCACAACATTATGGCTGATTGGAGACAGTCCGAACCACAAGTACCGGGTCCATGGTTCTGGGCGTATACTGGGAGGGACGGGGACGACTCCCATTAACCCCTGACTATACCGGGGATACGCTTATCACAATGACTTTCTGGTCTGTGCTGAAGCAGGGCATTCTGGCAGCCAAGTGGCTTGATCTTTATTAGTGAGCCTGGTTACCCCCTCTCGGAACCACAGACTTAGAAATCGCCAGCTCATATACAGTGCATAAACTATATTTATATATATACCCTTATACACCATTTTAATAAAAAATATCACAAAATGCTTCTAAGTCCCTCGGGAAGAGAGAAAGACGCGCACGTTCATTTTCAGAGCTCCTAGACCTTCCTATAAGAAGTTAGCCAAAAAGTAGCTTCGAAAAACGCTTAGGTTGAGTTTCAGAGTTGCTTCTAATGTACCAAAGCTGGACTTAGACATAATTTCACTCTCACAACATTATGGCTGGTTGGAGACAGTCCGAACCACAAGTACCGGGTCCGTGGTTCTGGGCGTATACTGGGGGGGGACGGGGACGACTCCCATTAACCCCTGACTATACCGGGGATACGCTTAACAAAATGACTTTCTGGTCTGTGCTGAAGCAGGGCATTCTGGCAGCCAAGTGGCTTGACCTTTATTAGTGAGCCTGGTTACCCCCTCTCGGAACCACAGACTTAGAAATCGCCAGCTCATATACAGTGCATAAAATATATTTATATATATACCCTTATACACCATTTTAATAAAAAATATCACAAAATTCTTCTAAGTCCCTCGGGAAGAGTGAAAGACGCGCACGTTCATTTTCAGAGCTCCTAGACCTTCCTATAAGAAGTTAGCCAAAAAGTAGCTTCGAAAAACGCTTAGGTTAAGTTTCAGAGTTGCTTCTAATGTACCAAAGCTGGACTTAGACATAATTTCACTCTCACAACATTATGGCTGGTTGGAGACAGTCCGAACCACAAGTACCGGGTCCATGGTTCTGGGCGTATACTGGGGGGGACGGGGACGACTCCCATTAACCCCTGACTATACCGGGGATACGCTTATCACAATGACTTTCTGGTCTGTGCTGAAGCAGGGCATTCTGGCAGCCAAGTGGCTTGACCTTTATTAGTGAGCCTGGTTACCCCCTCTCGGAACCACAGACTTAGAAATCGCCAGCTCATATACAGTGCATAAAATATATTTATATATATACCCTTATACACCATTTTAATAAAAAATATCACAAAATTCTTCTAAGTCCCACGGGAAGAGTGAAAGACGCGCCCGTTCATTTTGAGAGCTCCTAGACCTTCCTATAAGAAGTTAGCCAAAAAGTAGCTTCGAAAAACGCTTAGGTTAAGTTTCAGAGTTGGTTCTAATGTACCAAAGCTGGACTTAGACATAATTTCACTCTCACAACATTATGGCTGGTTGGAGACAGTCCGAACCACAAGTACCGGGTCCATGGTTCTGGGCGTATACTGGGGGGACGGGGACGACTCCCATTAACCCCTGACTATACCGGGGATACGCTTATCACAATGCCTTTCTGGTCTGTGCTGAAGCAGGGCATTCTGGCAGCCAAGTGGCTTGACCTTTATTAGTGAGCCTGGTTACCCCCTCTCGGAACCACAGACTTAGAAATCGCCAGCTCATATACAGTGCATAAAATATATTTATATATATATACCCTTATACACCATTTTAATAAAAAATATCACAAAATTCTTCTAAGTCCCTCGGGAAGAGTGAAAGACGCGCACGTTCATTTTCAGAGCTCCTAGACCTTCCTATAAGAAGTTAGCCAAAAAGTAGCTTCGAAAAACGCTTAGGTTGAGTTTCAGAGTTGCTTCTAATGTACCAAAGCTGGACTTAGACATAATTTCACTCTCACAACATTATGGCTGGTTGGAGACAGTCCGAACCACAAGTACCGGGTCCATGGTTCTGGGCGTATACTGGGGGGGACGGGGACGACTCCCATTAACCCCTGACTATACCGGGGATACGCTTATCACAATGACTTTCTGGTCTGTGCTGAAGCAGGGCATTCTGGCAGCCAAGTGGCTTGACCTTTATTAGTGAGCCTGGTTACCCCCTCTCGGAACCACAGACTTAGAAATCGCCAGCTCATATACAGTGCATAAAATATATTTATATATATACCCTTATACACCATTTTAATAAAAAATATCACAAAATTCTTCTAAGTCCCTCGGGAAGAGTGAAAGACGCGCACGTTCATTTTGAGAGCTCCTAGACCTTCCTATAAGAAGTTAGCCAAAAAGTAGCTTCGAAAAACGCTTAGGTTAAGTTTCAGAGTTGCTTCTAATGTACCAAAGCTGGACTTAGACATAATTTCACTCTCACAACATTATGGCTGGTTGGAGACAGTCCGAACCACAAGTACCGGGTCCATGGTTCTGGGCGTATACTGGGGGGACGGGGACGACTCCCATTAACCCCTGACTATACCGGGGATACGCTTATCACAATGCCTTTCTGGTCTGTGCTGAAGCAGGGCATTCTGGCAGCCAAGTGGCTTGACCTTTATTAGTGAGCCTGGTTACCCCCTCTCGGAACCACAGACTTAGAAATCGCCAGCTCATATACAGTGCATAAAATATATTTATATATATATACCCTTATACACCATTTTAATAAAAAATATCACAAAATTCTTCTAAGTCCCTCGGGAAGAGTGAAAGACGCGCACGTTCATTTTGAGAGCTCCTAGACCTTCCTATAAGAAGTTAGCCAAAAAGTAGCTTCGAAAAACGCTTAGGTTGAGTTTCAGAGTTGCTTCTAATGTACCAAAGCTGGACTTAGACATAATTTCACTCTCACAACATTATGGCTGGTTGGAGACAGTCCGAACCACAAGTACCGGGTCCATAGTTCTGGGCGTATACTGGGAGGGACGGGGACGACTCCCATTAACCCCTGACTATACCGGGGATACGCTTATCACAATGACTTTCTGGTCTGTGCTGAAGCAGGGCATTCTGGCAGCCAAGTGGCTTGATCTTTATTAGTGAGCCTGGTTACCCCCTCTCGGAACCACAGACTTAGAAATCGCCAGCTCATATACAGTGCATAAACTATATTTATATATATACCCTTATACACCATTTTAATAAAAAATATCACAAAATTCTTCTAAGTCCCTCGGGAAGAGTGAAAGACGCGCACGTTCATTTTCAGAGCTCCTAGACCTTCCTATAAGAAGTTAGCCAAAAAGTAGCTTCGAAAAACGCTTAGGTTGAGTTTCAGAGTTGCTTCTAATGTACCAAAGCTGGACTTAGACATAATTTCACTCTCACAACATTATGGCTGGTTGGAGACAGTCCGAACCACAAGTACCGGGTCCATGGTTCTGGGCGTATACTGGGGGGGACGGGGACGACTCCCATTAACCCCTGACAATACCTGGGATACGCTTATCACAATGACTTTCTGGTCTGTGCTGAAGCAGGGCATTCTGGCAGCCAAGTGGCTTGACCTTTATTAGTGAGCCTGGTTACCCCCTCTCGGAACCACAGACTTAGAAATCGCCAGCTCATATACAGTGCATAAAATATATTTATATATATACCCTTATACACCATTTTAATAAAAAATATCACAAAATTCTTCTAAGTCCCTCGGGAAGAGTGAAAGACGCGCACCTTCATTTTGAGAGCTCCTAGACCTTCCTATAAGAAGTTAGCCAAAAAGTAGCTTCGAAAAACGCTTAGGTTGAGTTTCAGAGTTGCTTATAATGTACCAAAGCTGGACTTAGACATAATTTCACTCTCACAACATTATGGCTGGTTGGAGACAGTCCGAACCACAAGTACCGGTTCCATTGTTCTGGGCGTATACTGGGGGGACGGGGACGACTCCCATTAACCCCTGACTATACCGGGGATACGCTTATCACAATGCCTTTCTGGTCTGTGCTGAAGCAGGGCATTCTGGCAGCCAAGTGGCTTGACCTTTATTAGTGAGCCTGGTTACCCCTCTCGGAACCACAGACTTAGAAATCGGCAGATCATATACAGTACAGTGCATAAAATATATTTATATATATACCCTTATACACCATTTTAATAAAAAATATCACAAAATTCTTCTAAGTCCCTCGGGAAGAGTGAATGACGCGCACGTTCATTTTAAGAGCTCCTAGACCTTCCTATAAGAAGTTAGCCAAAAAGTAGCTTCGAAAAACGCTTAGGTTAAGTTTCAGAGTTGCTTCTAATGTACCAAAGCTGGACTTAGACATAATTTCACTCTCACAACATTATGGCTGGTTGGAGACAGTCCGAACCACAAGTACCGGGTCCATGGTTCTGGGCGTATACTGGGGGGACGGGGACGACTCCCATTAACCCCTGACTATACCGGGGATACGCTTATCACAATGACTTTCTGGTCTGTGCTGAAGCAGGGCATTCTGGCAGCCAAGTGGCTTGACCTTTATTAGTGAGCCTGGTTACCCCCTCGCGGAACCACAGACTTAGAAATCGCCAGCTCATATACAGTGCATAAAATATATTTATATATATACCCTTATACACCATTTTAATAAAAAATATCACAAAATTCTTCTAAGTCCCTCGGGAAGAGTGAAAGACGCGCACGTTCATTTTCAGAGCTCCTAGACCTTCCTATAAGAAGTTAGCCAAAAAGTAGCTTCGAAAAACGCTTAGGTTGAGTTTCAGAGTTGCTTCTAATGTACCAAAGCTGGACTTAGACATAATTTCACTCTCACAACATTATGGCTGGTTGGAGACAGTCCGAACCACAAGTACCGGGTCCATGGTTCTGGGCGTATACTGGGGGGGACGGGGACGACTCCCATTAACCCCTGACTATACCGGGGATACGCTTATCACAATGACTTTCTGGTCTGTGCTGAAGCAGGGCATTCTGGCAGCCAAGTGGCTTGACCTTTATTAGTGAGCCTGGTTACCCCCTCTCGGAACCACAGACTTAGAAATCGCCAGCTCATATACAGTGCATAAAATATATTTATATATATACCCTTATACACCATTTTAATAAAAAATATCACAAAATTCTTCTAAGTCCCTCGGGAAGAGTGAAAGACGCGCACGTTCATTTTGAGAGCTCCTAGACCTTCCTATAAGAAGTTAGCCAAAAAGTAGCTTCGAAAAACGCTTAGGTTAAGTTTCAGAGTTGCTTCTAATGTACCAAAGCTGGACTTAGACATAATTTCACTCTCACAACATTATGGCTGGTTGGAGACAGTCCGAACCACAAGTACCGGGTCCATGGTTCTGGGCGTATACTGGGGGGACGGGGACGACTCCCATTAACCCCTGACTATACCGGGGATACGCTTATCACAATGCCTTTCTGGTCTGTGCTGAAGCAGGGCATTCTGGCAGCCAAGTGGCTTGACCTTTATTAGTGAGCCTGGTTACCCCCTCTCGGAACCACAGACTTAGAAATCGCCAGCTCATATACAGTGCATAAAATATATTTATATATATATACCCTTATACACCATTTTAATAAAAAATATCACAAAATTCTTCTAAGTCCCTCGGGAAGAGTGAAAGACGCGCACGTTCATTTTGAGAGCTCCTAGACCTTCCTATAAGAAGTTAGCCAAAAAGTAGCTTCGAAAAACGCTTAGGTTGAGTTTCAGAGTTGCTTCTAATGTACCAAAGCTGGACTTAGACATAATTTCACTCTCACAACATTATGGCTGGTTGGAGACAGTCCGAACCACAAGTACCGGGTCCATAGTTCTGGGCGTATACTGGGAGGGACGGGGACGACTCCCATTAACCCCTGACTATACCGGGGATACGCTTATCACAATGACTTTCTGGTCTGTGCTGAAGCAGGGCATTCTGGCAGCCAAGTGGCTTGATCTTTATTAGTGAGCCTGGTTACCCCCTCTCGGAACCACAGACTTAGAAATCGCCAGCTCATATACAGTGCATAAACTATATTTATATATATACCCTTATACACCATTTTAATAAAAAATATCACAAAATTCTTCTAAGTCCCTCGGGAAGAGTGAAAGACGCGCACGTTCATTTTCAGAGCTCCTAGACCTTCCTATAAGAAGTTAGCCAAAAAGTAGCTTCGAAAAACGCTTAGGTTGAGTTTCAGAGTTGCTTCTAATGTACCAAAGCTGGACTTAGACATAATTTCACTCTCACAACATTATGGCTGGTT
Source organism: Ascaphus truei (assembly GCF_040206685.1). Classification (NCBI taxonomy): domain Eukaryota; kingdom Metazoa; phylum Chordata; class Amphibia; order Anura; family Ascaphidae; genus Ascaphus; species Ascaphus truei. The sequence continues at coordinate 278,857,334 of NC_134483.1, forward strand.
GGAGACAGTCCGAACCACAAGTACCGGGTCCATGGTTCTGGGCGTATACTGGGGGGGACGGGGACGACTCCCATTAACCCCTGACAATACCTGGGATACGCTTATCACAATGACTTTCTGGTCTGTGCTGAAGCAGGGCATTCTGGCAGCCAAGTGGCTTGACCTTTATTAGTGAGCCTGGTTACCCCCTCTCGGAACCACAGACTTAGAAATCGCCAGCTCATATACAGTGCATAAAATATATTTATATATATACCCTTATACACCATTTTAATAAAAAATATCACAAAATTCTTCTAAGTCCCTCGGGAAGAGTGAAAGACGCGCACCTTCATTTTGAGAGCTCCTAGACCTTCCTATAAGAAGTTAGCCAAAAAGTATCTTCGAAAAACGCTTAGGTTGAGTTTCAGAGTTGCTTCTAATGTACCAAAGCTGGACTTAGACATAATTTCACTCTCACAACATTATGGCTGGTTGGAGACAGTCCGAACCACAAGTACCGGTTCCATTGTTCTGGGCGTATACTGGGGGGACGGGGACGACTCCCATTAACCCCTGACTATACCGGGGATACGCTTATCACAATGCCTTTCTGGTCTGTGCTGAAGCAGGGCATTCTGGCAGCCAAGTGGCTTGACCTTTATTAGTGAGCCTGGTTACCCCTCTCGGAACCACAGACTTAGAAATCGCCAGATCATATACAGTACAGTGCATAAAATATATTTATATATATACCCTTATACACCATTTTAATAAAAAATATCACAAAATTCTTCTAAGTCCCTCGGGAAGAGTGAATGACGCGCACGTTCATTTTAAGAGCTCCTAGACCTTCCTATAAGAAGTTAGCCAAAAAGTAGCTTCGAAAAACGCTTAGGTTAAGTTTCAGAGTTGCTTCTAATGTACCAAAGCTGGACTTAGACATAATTTCACTCTCACAACATTATGGCTGGTTGGAGACAGTCCGAACCACAAGTACCGGGTCCATGGTTCTGGGCGTATACTGGGGGGACGGGGACGACTCCCATTAACCCTGACTATACCGGGGATACGCTTATCACAATGCCTTTCTGGTCTGTGCTGAAGCAGGGCATTCTGGCAACCAAGTGGCTTGACCTTTATTAGTGAGCCTGGTTACCCCCTCTCGGAACCACAGACTTAGAAATCGCCAGCTCATATACAGTGCATAAAATATATTTATATATATACCCTTATACACCATTTTAATAAAAAATATCACAAAATTCTTCTAGGTCCCTCGGGAAGAGTGAAAGACGCGCACGTTCATTTTGAGAGCTCCTAGACCTTCCTATAAGAAGTTAGCCAAAAAGTAGATTCGAAAAACGCTTAGGTTAAGTTTCAGAGTTGCTTCTAATGTACCAAAGCTGGACTTAGACATAATTTCACTCTCACAACATTATGGCTGGTTGGAGAGAATCCGAACCACAAGTACCGGGTCCATGGTTCTGGGCGTATACTGGGGGGACGGGGACGACTCCCATTAACCCCTGACTATACCGGGGATACGCTTATCACAATGCCTTTCTGGTCTGTGCTGAAGCAGGGCATTCTGGCAGCCAAGTGGCTTGACCTTTATTAGTGAGCCTGGTTACCCCCTCTCGGAACCACAGACTTAGAAATCGCCAGCTCATATACAATGCATAAAATATATTTATATATATACCCTTATACACCATTTTAATAAAAAATATCACAAAATTCTTCTAAGTCCCTCGGGAAGAGTGAAAGACGCGCACCTTCATTTTGAGAGCTCCTAGACCTTCCTATAAGAAGTTAGCCAAAAAGTAGCTTCGAAAAACGCTTAGGTTGAGTTTCAGAGTTGCTTCTAATGTACCAAAGCTGGACTTAAACATAATTTCACTCTCACAACATTATGGCTGGTTGGAGACAGTCCGAACCACAAGTACCGGGTCCGTGGTTCTGGGCGTATACTGGGGGGGACGGGGACGACTCCCATTAACCCCTGACTATACCGGGGATACGCTTATCACAATGACTTTCTGGTCTGTGCTGAAGCAGGGCATTCTGGCAGCCAAGTGGCTTGACCTTAATTAGTGAGCCTGGTTACCCCCTCTCGGAACCACAGACTTAGAAATCGCCAGCTCATATACAGTGCATAAAATATATTTATATATATACCCTTATACACCATTTTAATAAAAAATATCACAAAATTCTTCTAAGTCCCTAGGGAAGAGTGAAAGACGCGCACGTTCATTTTGAGAGCTCCTAGACCTTCCTATAAGAAGTTAGCCAAAAAGTAGCTTCGAAAAACGCTTAGGTTGAGTTTCAGAGTTGCTTCTAATGTACCAAAGCTGGACTTAGACATAATTTCACTCTCACAACATTATGGCTGGTTGGAGACAGTCCGAACCACAAGTACCGGGTCCATGGTTCTGGGCGTATACTGGGGGGGACGGGGACGACTCCCATTAACCCCTGACAATACCTGGGATACGCTTATCACAATGACTTTCTGGTCTGTGCTGAAGCAGGGCATTCTGGCAGCCAAGTGGCTTGACCTTTATTAGTGAGCCTGGTTACCCCCTCTCGGAACCACAGACTTAGAAATCGCCAGCTCATATACAGTGCATAAAATATATTTATATATATACCCTTATACACCATTTTAATAAAAAATATCACAAAATTCTTCTAAGTCCCTCGGGAAGAGTGAAAGACGCGCACCTTCATTTTGAGAGCTCCTAGACCTTCCTATAAGAAGTTAGCCAAAAAGTATCTTCGAAAAACGCTTAGGTTGAGTTTCAGAGTTGCTTCTAATGTACCAAAGCTGGACTTAGACATAATTTCACTCTCACAACATTATGGCTGGTTGGAGACAGTCCGAACCACAAGTACCGGTTCCATTGTTCTGGGCGTATACTGGGGGGACGGGGACGACTCCCATTAACCCCTGACTATACCGGGGATACGCTTATCACAATGCCTTTCTGGTCTGTGCTGAAGCAGGGCATTCTGGCAGCCAAGTGGCTTGACCTTTATTAGTGAGCCTGGTTACCCCTCTCGGAACCACAGACTTAGAAATCGCCAGATCATATACAGTACAGTGCATAAAATATATTTATATATATACCCTTATACACCATTTTAATAAAAAATATCACAAAATTCTTCTAAGTCCCTCGGGAAGAGTGAATGACGCGCACGTTCATTTTAAGAGCTCCTAGACCTTCCTATAAGAAGTTAGCCAAAAAGTAGCTTCGAAAAACGCTTAGGTTAAGTTTCAGAGTTGCTTCTAATGTACCAAAGCTGGACTTAGACATAATTTCACTCTCACAACATTATGGCTGGTTGGAGACAGTCCGAACCACAAGTACCGGGTCCATGGTTCTGGGCGTATACTGGGGGGACGGGGACGACTCCCATTAACCCTGACTATACCGGGGATACGCTTATCACAATGCCTTTCTGGTCTGTGCTGAAGCAGGGCATTCTGGCAACCAAGTGGCTTGACCTTTATTAGTGAGCCTGGTTACCCCCTCTCGGAACCACAGACTTAGAAATCGCCAGCTCATATACAGTGCATAAAATATATTTATATATATACCCTTATACACCATTTTAATAAAAAATATCACAAAATTCTTCTAGGTCCCTCGGGAAGAGTGAAAGACGCGCACGTTCATTTTGAGAGCTCCTAGACCTTCCTATAAGAAGTTAGCCAAAAAGTAGATTCGAAAAACGCTTAGGTTAAGTTTCAGAGTTGCTTCTAATGTACCAAAGCTGGACTTAGACATAATTTCACTCTCACAACATTATGGCTGGTTGGAGAGAATCCGAACCACAAGTACCGGGTCCATGGTTCTGGGCGTATACTGGGGGGACGGGGACGACTCCCATTAACCCCTGACTATACCGGGGATACGCTTATCACAATGCCTTTCTGGTCTGTGCTGAAGCAGGGCATTCTGGCAGCCAAGTGGCTTGACCTTTATTAGTGAGCCTGGTTACCCCCTCTCGGAACCACAGACTTAGAAATCGCCAGCTCATATACAATGCATAAAATATATTTATATATATACCCTTATACACCATTTTAATAAAAAATATCACAAAATTCTTCTAAGTCCCTCGGGAAGAGTGAAAGACGCGCACCTTCATTTTGAGAGCTCCTAGACCTTCCTATAAGAAGTTAGCCAAAAAGTAGCTTCGAAAAACGCTTAGGTTGAGTTTCAGAGTTGCTTCTAATGTACCAAAGCTGGACTTAGACATAATTTCACTCTCACAACATTATGGCTGGTTGGAGACAGTCCGAACCACAAGTACCGGGTCCGTGGTTCTGGGCGTATACTGGGGGGGACGGGGACGACTCCCATTAACCCCTGACTATACCGGGGATACGCTTATCACAATGACTTTCTGGTCTGTGCTGAAGCAGGGCATTCTGGCAGCCAAGTGGCTTGACCTTAATTAGTGAGCCTGGTTACCCCCTCTCGGAACCACAGACTTAGAAATCGCCAGCTCATATACAGTGCATAAAATATATTTATATATATACCCTTATACACCATTTTAATAAAAAATATCACAAAATTCTTCTAAGTCCCTAGGGAAGAGTGAAAGACGCGCACGTTCATTTTGAGAGCTCCTAGACCTTCCTATAAGAAGTTAGCCAAAAAGTAGCTTCGAAAAACGCTTAGGTTGAGTTTCAGAGTTGCTTCTAATGTACCAAAGCTGGACTTAGACATAATTTCACTCTCACAACATTATGGCTGGTTGGAGACAGTCCGAACCACAAGTACCGGTTCCATGGTTCTGGGCGTATACTGGGGGGACGGGGACGACTCCCATTAACCCCTGACTATACCGGGGATACGCTTATCACAATGCCTTTCTGGTCTGTGCTGAAGCAGGGCATTCTGGCAGCCAAGTGGCTTGACCTTTATTAGTGAGCCTGGTTACCCCTCTCGGAACCACAGACTTAGAAATCGCCAGATCATATACAGTACAGTGCATAAAATATATTTATATATATACCCTTATACACCATTTTAATAAAAAATATCACAAAATTCTTCTAGGTCCCTCGGGAAGTGTGAAAGACGCGCACGTTCATTTTGAGAGCTCCTAGACCTTCCTATAAGAAGTTAGCCAAAAAGTAGATTCGAAAAACGCTTAGGTTAAGTTTCAGAGTTGCTTCTAATGTACCAAAGCTGGACTTAGACATAATTTCACTCTCACAACATTATGGCTGGTTGGAGACAGTCCGAACCACAAGTACCGGTTCCATGGTTCTGGGCGTATACTGGGGGGACGGGGACGACTCCCATTAACCCCTGACTATACCGGGGATACGCTTATCACAATGCCTTTCTGGTCTGTGCTGAAGCAGGGCATTCTGGCAGCCAAGTGGCTTGACCTTTATTAGTGAGCCTGGTTACCCCCTCTCGGAACCACAGACTTAGAAATCGCCAGCTCATATACAGTGCATAAAATATATTTATATATATACCCTTATACACCATTTTAATAAAAAATATCACAAAATTCTTCTAAGTCCCTCGGGAAGAGTGAAAGACGCGCACGTTCATTTTGAGAGCTCCTAGACCTTCCTATAAGAAGTTAGCCAAAAAGTAGCTTCGAAAAACGCTTAGGTTGAGTTTCAGAGTTGCTTCTAATGTACCAAAGCTGGACTTAGACATAATTTCACTCTCACAACATTATGGCTGGTTGGAGACAGTCCGAACCACAAGTACCGGTTCCATGGTTCTGGGCGTATACTGGGGGGACGGGGACGACTCCCATTAACCCCTGACTATACCGGGGATACGCTTATCACAATGCCTTTCTGGTCTGTGCTGAAGCAGGGCATTCTGGCAGCCAAGTGGCTTGACCTTTATTAGTGAGCCTGGTTACCCCTCTCGGAACCACAGACTTAGAAATCGCCAGATCATATACAGTACAGTGCATAAAATATATTTATATATATACCCTTATACACCATTTTAATAAAAAATATCACAAAATTCTTCTAGGTCCCTCGGGAAGAGTGAAAGACGCGCACGTTCATTTTGAGAGCTCCTAGACCTTCCTATAAGAAGTTAGCCAAAAAGTAGATTCGAAAAACGCTTAGGTTAAGTTTCAGAGTTGCTTCTAATGTACCAAAGCTGGACTTAGACATAATTTCACTCTCACAACATTATGGCTGGTTGGAGACAGTCCGAACCACAAGTACCGGGTCCATGGTTCTGGGCGTATACTGGGGGGACGGGGACGACTCCCATTAACCCCTGACTATACCGGGGATACGCTTATCACAATGCCTTTCTGGTCTGTGCTGAAGCAGGGCATTCTGGCAGCCAAGTGGCTTGACCTTTATTAGTGAGCCTGGTTACCCCCTCTCGGAACCACAGACTTAGAAATCGCCAGCTCATATACAGTGCATAAAATATATTTATATATATACCCTTATACACCATTTTAATAAAAAATATCACAAAATTCTTCTAAGTCCCTCGGGAAGAGTGAAAGACGCGCACGTTCATTTTGAGAGCTCCTAGACCTTCCTATAAGAAGTTAGCCAAAAAGTAGCTTCGAAAAACGCTTAGGTTGAGTTTCAGAGTTGCTTTTAATGTACCAAAGCTGGACTTAGACATAATTTCACTCTCACAACATTATGGCTGGTTGGAGACAGTCCGAACCACAAGTACCGGTTCCATGGTTCTGGGCGTATACTGGGGGGACGGGGACGACTCCCATTAACCCATGACTATACCGGGGATACGCTTATCACAATGCCTTTCTGGTCTGTGCTGAAGCAGGGCATTCTGGCAGCCAAGTGGCTTGACCTTTATTAGTGAGCCTGGTTACCCCTCTCGGAACCACAGACTTAGAAATCGCCAGATCATATACAGTACAGTGCATAAAATATATTTATATATATACCCTTATACACCATTTTAATAAAAAATATCACAAAATTCTTCTAGGTCCCTCGGGAAGAGTGAAAGACGCGCACGTTCATTTTGAGAGCTCCTAGACCTTCCTATAAGAAGTTAGCCAAAAAGTAGATTCGAAAAACGCTTAGGTTAAGTTTCAGAGTTGCTTCTAATGTACCAAAGCTGGACTTAGACATAATTTCACTCTCACAACATTATGGCTGGTTGGAGACAGTCCGAACCACAAGTACCGGGTCCATGGTTCTGGGCGTATACTGGGGGGACGGGGACGACTCCCATTAACCCCTGACTATACCGGGGATACGCTTATCACAATGCCTTTCTGGTCTGTGCTGAAGCAGGGCATTCTGGCAGCCAAGTGGCTTGACCTTTATTAGTGAGCCTGGTTACCCCCTCTCGGAACCACAGACTTAGAAATCGCCAGCTCATATACAGTGCATAAAATATATTTATATATATATACCCTTATACACCATTTTAATAAAAAATATCACAAAATTCTTCTAAGTCCCTCGGGAAGAGTGAAAGACGCGCACGTTCATTTTGAGAGCTCCTAGACCTTCCTATAAGAAGTTAGCCAAAAAGTAGCTTCGAAAAACGCTTAGGTTGAGTTTCAGAGTTGCTTCTAATGTACCAAAGCTGGACTTAGACATAATTTCACTCTCACAACATTATGGCTGGTTGGAGACAGTCCGAACCACAAGTACCGGGTCCATGGTTCTGGGCGTATACTGGGGGGGACGGGGACGACTCCCATTAACCCCTGACTATACCGGGATACGCTTATCACAATGACTTTCTGGTCTGTGCTGAAGCAGGGCATTCTGGCAGCCAAGTGGCTTGACCTTTATTAGTGAGCCTGGTTACCCCCTCTCGGAATCACAGACTTAGAAATCGCCAGCTCATATACAGTGCATAAAATATATTTATATATATACCCTTATACACCATTTTAATAAAAAATATCACAAAATTCTTCTAAGTCCCTCGGGAAGAGTGAAAGACGCGCACGTTCATTTTGAGAGCTCCTAGACCTTCCTATAAGAAGTTAGCCAAAAAGTAGCTTCGAGAAACGCTTAGGTTGAGTTTCAGAGTTGCTTCTAATGTACCAAAGCTGGACTTAGACATAATTTCACTCTCACAACATTATGGCTGGTTGGAGACAGTCCGAACCACAAGTACCGGGTCCATGGTTCTGGGCGTATACTGGGGGGACGGGGACGACTCCCATTAACCCCTGACTATACCGGGGATACGCTTATCACAATGCCTTTCTGGTCTGTGCTGAAGCAGGGCATTCTGGCAGCCAAGTGGCTTGACCTTTATTAGTGAGCCTGGTTACCCCCTCTCGGAACCACAGAGTTAGAAATCGCCAGCTCATATACAGTGCATAAAATATATTTATATATATACCCTTATACACCATTTTAATAAAAAATATCACAAAATTCTTCTAAGTCCCTCGGGAAGAGTGAAAGACGCGCACGTTCATTTTGAGAGCTCCTAGACCTTCCTATAAGAAGTTAGCCAAAAAGTAGCTTCGAAAAACGCTTAGGTTGAGTTTCAGAGTTGCTTCTAATGTACCAAAGCTGGTTTTAGACATAATTTCACTCTCACAACATTATGGCTGGTTGGAGACAGTCCGAACCACAAGTACCGGGTCCATGGTTCTGGGAGTATACTGGGGGGGACGGGGACGACTCCCATTAACCCCTGACTATACCTGGGATACGCTTATCACAATGACTTTCTGGTCTGTGCTGAAGCAGGGCATTCTGGCAGCCAAGTGGCTTGACCTTTATTAGTGAGCCTGGTTACCCCTCTCGGAACCACAGACTTAGAAATCGCCAGATCATATACAGTACAGTGCATAAAATATATTTATATATATACCCTTATACACCATTTTAATAAAAAATATCACAAAATTCTTCTAGGTCCCTCGGGAAGAGTGAAAGACGCGCACGTTCATTTTGAGAGCTCCTAGACCTTCCTATAAGAAGTTAGCCAAAAAGTAGATTCGAAATACGCTTAGGTTAAGTTTCAGAGTTGCTTCTAATGTACCAAAGCTGGACTTAGACATAATTTCACTCTCACAACATTATGGCTGGTTGGAGACAGTCCGAACCACAAGTACCGGGTCCATGGTTCTGGGCGTATACTGGGGGGACGGGGACGACTCCCATTAACCCCTGACTATACCGGGGATACGCTTATCACAATGCCTTTCTGGTCTGTGCTGAAGCAGGGCATTCTGGCAGCCAAGTGGCTTGACCTTTATTAGTGAGCCTGGTTACCCCCTCTCGGAACCACAGACTTAGAAATCGCCAGCTCATATACAGTGCATAAAATATATTTATATATATACCCTTATACACCATTTTAATAAAAAATATCACAAAATTCTTCTAAGTCCCTCGGGAAGAGTGAAAGACGCGCACGTTCATTTTGAGAGCTCTTAGACCTTCCTATAAGAAGTTAGCCAAAAAGTAGCTTCGAAAAACGCTTAGGTTGAGTTTCAGAGTTGCTTCTAATGTACCAAAGCTGGACTTAGACATAATTTCACTCTCACAACATTATGGCTGGTTGGAGACAGTCCGAACCACAAGTACCGGGTCCGTGGTTCTGGGCGTATACTGGGGGGGATGGGGACGACTCCCATTAACCCCTGACTATACCGGGAATACGCTTATCACAATGACTTTCTTGTCTGTGCTGAAGAAGGGCATTCTGGCAGCCAAGTGGCTTGACCTTAATTAGTGAGCCTGGTTACCCCCTCTCGGAACCACAGACTTAGAAATCGCCAGCTCATATACAGTGCATAAAATATATTTATATATATACCCTTATACACCATTTTAATAAAAAATATCACAAAATTCTTCTAAGTCCCTCGGGAAGAGTGAAAGACGCGCACGTTCATTTTGAGAGCTCCTAGACCTTCCTATAAGAAGTTAGCCAAAAAGTAGATTCGAAATACGCTTAGGTTAAGTTTCAGAGTTGCTTCTAATGTACCAAAGCTGGACTTAGACATAATTTCACTCTCACAACATTATGGCTGGTTGGAGACAGTCCGAACCACAAGTACCGGGTCCATGGTTCTGGGCGTATACTGGGGGGACGGGGACGACTCCCATTAACCCCTGACTATACCGGGGATACGCTTATCACAATGCCTTTCTGGTCTGTGCTGAAGCAGGGCATTCTGGCAGCCAAGTGGCTTGACCTTTATTAGTGAGCCTGGTTACCCCCTCTCGGAACCACAGACTTAGAAATCGCCAGCTCATATACAGTGCATAAAATATATTTATATATATACCCTTATACACCATTTTAATAAAAAATATCACAAAATTCTTCTAAGTCCCTCGGGAAGAGTGAAAGACGCGCACGTTCATTTTGAGAGCTCTTAGACCTTCCTATAAGAAGTTAGCCAAAAAGTAGCTTCGAAAAACGCTTAGGTTGAGTTTCAGAGTTGCTTCTAATGTACCAAAGCTGGACTTAGACATAATTTCACTCTCACAACATTATGGCTGGTTGGAGACAGTCCGAACCACAAGTACCGGGTCCGTGGTTCTGGGCGTATACTGGGGGGGACGGGGACGACTCCCATTAACCCCTGACTATACCGGGGATACGCTTATCACAATGACTTTCTTGTCTGTGCTGAAGAAGGGCATTCTGGCAGCCAAGTGGCTTGACCTTAATTAGTGAGCCTGGTTACCCCCTCTCGGAACCACAGACTTAGAAATCGCCAGCTCATATACAGTGCATAAAATATATTTATATATATACCCTTATACACCATTTTAATAAAAAATATCACAAAATTCTTCTAAGTCCCTAGGGAAGAGTGAAAGACGCGCACGTTCATTTTGAGAGCTCCTAGACCTTCCTATAAGAAGTTAGCCAAAAAGTAGATTCGAAATACGCTTAGGTTAAGTTTCAGAGTTGCTTCTAATGTACCAAAGCTGGACTTAGACATAATTTCACTCTCACAACATTATGGCTGGTTGGAGACAGTCCGAACCACAAGTACCGGGTCCATGGTTCTGGGCGTATACTGGGGGGACGGGGACGACTCCCATTAACCCCTGACTATACCGGGGATACGCTTATCACAATGCCTTTCTGGTCTGTGCTGAAGCAGGGCATTCTGGCAGCCAAGTGGCTTGACCTTTATTAGTGAGCCTGGTTACCCCCTCTCGGAACCACAGACTTAGAAATCGCCAGCTCATATACAGTGCATAAAATATATTTATATATATACCCTTATACACCATTTTAATAAAAAATATCACAAAATTCTTCTAAGTCCCTCGGGAAGAGTGAAAGACGCGCACGTTCATTTTGAGAGCTCTTAGACCTTCCTATAAGAAGTTAGCCAAAAAGTAGCTTCGAAAAACGCTTAGGTTGAGTTTCAGAGTTGCTTCTAATGTACCAAAGCTGGACTTAGACATAATTTCACTCTCACAACATTATGGCTGGTTGGAGACAGTCCGAACCACAAGTACCGGGTCCGTGGTTCTGGGCGTATACTGGGGGGGACGGGGACGACTCCCATTAACCCCTGACTATACCGGGGATACGCTTATCACAATGACTTTCTTGTCTGTGCTGAAGAAGGGCATTCTGGCAGCCAAGTGGCTTGACCTTAATTAGTGAGCCTGGTTACCCCCTCTCGGAACCACAGACTTAGAAATCGCCAGCTCATATACAGTGCATAAAATATATTTATATATATACCCTTATACACCATTTTAATAAAAAATATCACAAAATTCTTCTAAGTCCCTAGGGAAGTGTGAAAGACGCGCACGTTCATTTTCAGAGCTCCTAGACCTTCCTATAAGAAGTTAGCCAAAAAGTAGCTTCGAAAAACGCTTAGGTTGAGTTTCAGAGTTGCTTCTAATGTACCAAAGCTGGACTTAGACATAATTTCACTCTCACAACATTATGGCTGGTTGGAGACAGTCCGAACCACAAGTACCGGTTCCATGGTTCTGGGCGTATACTGGGGGGACGGGGACGACTCCCATTAACCCCTGACTATACCGGGGATACGCTTATCACAATGCCTTTCTGGTCTGTGCTGAAGCAGGGCATTCTGGCAGCCAAGTGGCTTGACCTTTATTAGTTAGCCTGGTTACCCCTCTCGGAACCACAGACTTAGAAATCGCCAGATCATATACAGTACAGTGCATAAAATATATTTATATATATACCCTTATACACCATTTTAATAAAAAATATCACAAAATTCTTCTAGGTCCCTCGGGAAGTGTGAAAGACGCGCACGTTCATTTTGAGAGCTCCTAGACCTTCCTATAAGTAGTTAGCCAAAATGTAGCTTCGAAAAACGCTTAGGTTAAGTTTCAGAGTTGCTTCTAATGTACCAAAGCTGGACTTAGACATAATTTCACTCTCACAACATTATGGCTGGTTGGAGACAGTCCGAACCACAAGTACCGGTTCCATGGTTCTGGGCGTATACTGGGGGGACGGGGGGGACTCCCATTAACCCCTGACTATACCGGGGATACGCTTATCACAATGCCTTTCTGGTCTGTGCTGAAGCAGGGCATTCTGGCAGCCAAGTGGCTTGACCTTTATTAGTGAGCCTGGTTACCCCCTCTCGGAACCACAGACTTAGAAATCGCCAGCTCATATACAGTGCATAAAATATATTTATATATATACCCTTATACACCATTTTAATAAAAAATATCACAAAATTCTTCTAAGTCCCTCGGGAAGAGTGAAAGACGCGCACGTTCATTTTGAGAGCTCTTAGACCTTCCTATAAGAAGTTAGCCAAAAAGTAGCTTCGAAAAACGCTTAGGTTGAGTTTCAGAGTTGCTTCTAATGTACCAAAGCTGGACTTAGACATAATTTCACTCTCACAACATTATGGCTGGTTGGAGACAGTCCGAACCACAAGTACCGGGTCCGTGGTTCTGGGCGTATACTGGGGGGGACGGGGACGACTCCCATTAACCCCTGACTATACCGGGGATACGCTTATCACAATGACTTTCTTGTCTGTGCTGAAGAAGGGCATTCTGGCAGCCAAGTGGCTTGACCTTAATTAGTGAGCCTGGTTACCCCCTCTCGGAACCACAGACTTAGAAATCGCCAGCTCATATACAGTGCATAAAATATATTTATATATATACCCTTATACACCATTTTAATAAAAAATATCACAAAATTCTTCTAAGTCCCTAGGGAAGTGTGAAAGACGCGCACGTTCATTTTCAGAGCTCCTAGACCTTCCTATAAGAAGTTAGCCAAAAAGTAGCTTCGAAAAACGCTTAGGTTGAGTTTCAGAGTTGCTTCTAATGTACCAAAGCTGGACTTAGACATAATTTCACTCTCACAACATTATGGCTGGTTGGAGACAGTCCGAACCACAAGTACCGGTTCCATGGTTCTGGGCGTATACTGGGGGGACGGGGACGACTCCCATTAACCCCTGACTATACCGGGGATACGCTTATCACAATGCCTTTCTGGTCTGTGCTGAAGCAGGGCATTCTGGCAGCCAAGTGGCTTGACCTTTATTAGTTAGCCTGGTTACCCCTCTCGGAACCACAGACTTAGAAATCGCCAGATCATATACAGTACAGTGCATAAAATATATTTATATATATACCCTTATACACCATTTTAATAAAAAATATCACAAAATTCTTCTAGGTCCCTCGGGAAGTGTGAAAGACGCGCACGTTCATTTTGAGAGCTCCTAGACCTTCCTATAAGTAGTTAGCCAAAATGTAGCTTCGAAAAACGCTTAGGTTAAGTTTCAGAGTTGCTTCTAATGTACCAAAGCTGGACTTAGACATAATTTCACTCTCACAACATTATGGCTGGTTGGAGACAGTCCGAACCACAAGTACCGGTTCCATGGTTCTGGGCGTATACTGGGGGGACGGGGGGGACTCCCATTAACCCCTGACTATACCGGGGATACGCTTATCACAATGCCTTTCTGGTCTGTGCTGAAGCAGGGCATTCTGGCAGCCAAGTGGCTTGACCTTTATTAGTGAGCCTGGTTACCCCTCTCGGAACCACAGACTTAGAAATCGCCAGATCATATACAGTACAGTGCATAAAATATATTTATATATATTCCCTTATACACCATTTTAATAAAAAATATCACAAAATTCTTCTAGGTCCCTCGGGAAGAGTGAAAGACGCGCACGTTCATTTTGAGAGCTCCTAGACCTTCCTATAAGAAGTTAGCCAAAAAGTAGATTCGAAAAACGCTTAGGTTAAGTTTCAGAGTTGCTTCTAATGTACCAAAGCTGGACTTAGACATAATTTCACTCTCACAACATTATGGCTGGTTGGAGACAGTCCGAACCACAAGTACCGGGTCCATGGTTCTGGGCGTATACTGGGGGGACGGGGACGACTCCCATTAACCCCTGACTATACCGGGGATACGCTTATCACAATGCCTTTCTGGTCTGTGCTGAAGCAGGGCATTCTGGCAGCCAAGTGGCTTGACCTTTATTAGTGAGCCTGGTTACCCCCTCTCGGAACCACAGACTTAGAAATCGCCAGCTCATATACAGTGCATAAAATATATTTATATATATACCCTTATACACCATTTTAATAAAAAATATCACAAAATTCTTCTAAGTCCCTCGGGAAGAGTGAAAGACGCGCACGTTCATTTTGAGAGCTCCTAGACCTTCCTATAAGAAGTTAGCCAAAAAGTAGCTTCGAAAAACGCTTAGGTTGAGTTTCAGAGTTGCTTCTAATGTACCAAAGCTGGACTTAGACATAATTTCACTCTCACAACATTATGGCTGGTTGGAGACAGTCCGAACCACAAGTACCGGGTCCATGGTTCTGGGCGTATACTGGGGGGGGGACGGGGACGACTCCCATTAACCCCTGACTATACCGGGGATACGCTTATCACAATGACTTTCTGGTCTGTGCTGAAGCAGGGCATTCTGGCAGCCAAGTGGCTTGACCTTTATTAGTGAGCCTGGTTACCCCCTCTCGGAACCACAGACTTAGAAATCGCCAGCTCATATACAGTGCATAAAATATATTTATATATATACCCTTATACACCATTTTAATAAAAAATATCACAAAATTCTTCTAAGTCCCTCGGGAAGAGTGAAAGACGCGCACGTTCATTTTGAGAGCTCCTAGACCTTCCTATAAGAAGTTAGCCAAAAAGTAGCTTCGAAAAACGCTTAGGTTGAGTTTCAGAGTTGCTTCTAATGTACCAAAGCTGGACTTAGACATAATTTCACTCTCACAACATTATGGCTGGTTGGAGACAGTCCGAACCACAAGTACCGGGTCCATGGTTCTGGGCGTATACTGGGGGGGACGGGGACGACTCCCATTAACCCCTGACTATACCGGGGATACGCTTATCACAATGACTTTCTGGTCTGTGCTGAAGCAGGGCATTCTGGCAGCCAAGTGGCTTGACCTTTATTAGTGAGCCTGGTTACCCCCTCTCGGAACCACAGACTTAGAAATCGCCAGCTCATATACAGTGCATAAAATATATTTATATATATACCCTTATACACCATTTTAATAAAAAATATCACAAAATTCTTCTAAGTCCCTCGGGAAGAGTGAAAGACGCGCACGTTCATTTTGAGAGCTCCTAGACCTTCCTATAAGAAGTTAGCCAAAAAGTAGCTTCGAGAAACGCTTAGGTTGAGTTTCAGAGTTGCTTCTAATGTACCAAAGCTGGACTTAGATATAATTTCACTCTCACAACATTATGGCTGGTTGGAGACAGTCCGAACCACAAGTACCGGGTCCATGGTTCTGGGCGTATACTGGGGGGGACGGGGACGACTCCCATTAACCCCTGACTATATCGGGGATACGCTTATCACAATGACTTTCTGGTCTGTGCTGAAGCAGGGCATTCTGGCAGCCAAGTGGCTTGACCTTTATTAGTGAGCCTGGTTACCCCCTCTCGGAACCACAGACTTAGAAATCGCCAGCTCATATACAGTGCATAAAATATATTTATATATATACCCTTATACACCATTTTAATAAAAAATATCACAAAATTCTTCTAAGTCCCTCGGGAAGAGTGAAAGACGCGCACGTTCATTTTGAGAGCTCCTAGACCTTCCTATAAGAAGTTAGCCAAAAAGTAGCTTCGAAAAACGCTTAGGTTAAGTTTCAGAGTTGCTTCTAATGTACCAAAGCTGGACTTAGACATAATTTCACTCTCACAACATTATGGCTGGTTGGAGACAGTCCGAACCACAAGTACCGGGTCCATGGTTCTGGGCGTATACTGGGGGGACGGGGACGACTCCCATTAACCCCTGACTATACCGGGGATACGCTTATCACAATGCCTTTCTGGTCTGTGCTGAAGCAGGGCATTCTGGCAGCCAAGTGGCTTGACCTTTATTAGTGAGCCTGGTTACCCCCTCTCGGAACCACAGACTTAGAAATCGCCAGCTCATATACAGTGCATAAAATATATTTATATATATATACCCTTATACACCATTTTAATAAAAAATATCACAAAATTCTTCTAAGTCCCTCGGGAAGAGTGAAAGACGCGCACGTTCATTTTGAGAGCTCCTAGACCTTCCTATAAGAAGTTAGCCAAAAAGTAGCTTCGAAAAACGCTTAGGTTGAGTTTCAGAGTTGCTTCTAATGTACCAAAGCTGGACTTAGACATAATTTCACTCTCACAACATTATGGCTGGTTGGAGACAGTCCGAACCACAAGTACCGGGTCCATGGTTCTGGGCGTATACTGGGAGGGACGGGGACGACTCCCATTAACCCCTGACTATACCGGGGATACGCTTATCACAATGACTTTCTGGTCTGTGCTGAAGCAGGGCATTCTGGCAGCCAAGTGGCTTGATCTTTATTAGTGAGCCTGGTTACCCCCTCTCGGAACCACAGACTTAGAAATCGCCAGCTCATATACAGTGCATAAAATATATTTATATATATATACCCTTATACACCATTTTAATAAAAAATATCACAAAATTCTTCTAAGTCCCTCGGGAAGAGTGAAAGACGCGCACGTTCATTTTGAGAGCTCCTAGACCTTCCTATAAGAAGTTAGCCAAAAAGTAGCTTCGAAAAACGCTTAGGTTGAGTTTCAGAGTTGCTTCTAATGTACCAAAGCTGGACTTAATCATAATTTCACTCTCACAACATTATGGCTGGTTGGAGACAGTCCGAACCACAAGTACCGGGTCCATAGTTCTGGGCGTATACTGGGAGGGACGGGGACGACTCCCATTAACCCCTGACTATACCGGGGATACGCTTATCACAATGACTTTCTGGTCTGTGCTGAAGCAGGGCATTCTGGCAGCCAAGTGGCTTGATCTTTATTAGTGAGCCTGGTTACCCCCTCTCGGAACCACAGACTTAGAAATCGCCAGCTCATATACAGTGCATAAACTATATTTATATATATACCCTTATACACCATTTTAATAAAAAATATCACAAAATTCTTCTAAGTCCCTCGGGAAGAGTGAAAGACGCGCACGTTCATTTTCAGAGTTCCTAGACCTTCCTATAAGAAGTTAGCCAAAAAGTAGCTTCGAAAAACGCTTAGGGTAAGTTTCAGAGTTGCTTCTAATGTACCAAAGCTGGACTTAGACATAATTTCACTCTCACAACATTATGGCTGGTTGGAGACAGTCCGAACCACAAGTACCGGGTCCATGGTTCTGGGCGTATACTGGGGGGGACGGGGACGACTCCCATTAACCCCTGACTATATCGGGGATACGCTTATCACAATGACTTTCTGGTCTGTGCTGAAGCAGGGCATTCTGGCAGCCAAGTGGCTTGACCTTTATTAGTGAGCCTGGTTACCCCCTCTCGGAACCACAGACTTAGAAATCGCCAGCTCATATACAGTGCATAAAATATATTTATATATATACCCTTATACACCATTTTAATAAAAAATATCACAAAATTCTTCTAAGTCCCTCGGGAAGAGTGAAAGACGCGCACGTTCATTTTGAGAGCTCCTAGACCTTCCTATAAGAAGTTAGCCAAAAAGTAGCTTCGAAAAACGCTTAGGTTGAGTTTCAGAGTTGCTTCTAATGTACCAAAGCTGGACTTAGACATAATTTCACTCTCACAACATTATGGCTGGTTGGAGACAGTCCGAACCACAAGTACCGGGTCCATGGTTCTGGGCGTATACTGGGAGGGACGGGGACGACTCCCATTAACCCCTGACTATACCGGGGATACGCTTATCACAATGCCTTTCTGGTCTGTGCTGAAGCAGGGCATTCTGGCAGCCAAGTGGCTTGATCTTTATTAGTGAGCCTGGTTACCCCCTCTCGGAACCACAGACTTAGAAATCGCCAGCTCATATACAGTGCATAAACTATATTTATATATATACCCTTATACACCATTTTAATAAAAAATATCACAAAATTCTTCTAAGTCCCTCGGGAAGAGTGAAAGACGCGCACGTTCATTTTCAGAGCTCCTAGACCTTCCTATAAGAAGTTAGCCAAAAAGTAGCTTCGAAAAACGCTTAGGTTGAGTTTCAGAGTTGCTTCTAATGTACCAAAGCTGGACTTAGACATAATTTCACTCTCACAACATTATGGCTGGTTGGAGACAGTCCGAACCACAAGTACCGGGTCCATGGTTCTGGGCGTATACTGGGGGGGACGGGGGGGACTCCCATTAACCCCTGACTATACCGGGGATACGCTTATCACAATGACTTTCTGGTCTGTGCTGAAGCAGGGCATTCTGGCAGCCAAGTGGCTTGACCTTTATTAGTGAGCCTGGTTACCCCCTCTCGGAACCACAGACTTAGAAATCGCCAGCTCATATACAGTGCATAAAATATATTTATATATATACCCTTATACACCATTTTAATAAAAAATATCACAAAATTCTTCTAAGTCCCTCGGGAAGAGTGAAAGACGCGCACGTTCATTTTCAGAGCTCCTAGACCTTCCTATAAGAAGTTAGCCAAAAAGTAGCTTCGAAAAACGCTTAGGTTGAGTTTCAGAGTTGCTTCTAATGTACCAAAGCTGGTTTTAGACATAATTTCACTCTCACAACATTATGGCTGGTTGGAGACAGTCCGAACCACAAGTACCGGGTCCATGGTTCTGGGCGTATACTGGGGGGGACGGGGACGACTCCCATTAACCCCTGACTATACCTGGGATACGCTTATCACAATGACTTTCTGGTCTGTGCTGAAGCAGGGCATTCTGGCAGCCAAGTGGCTTGACCTTTATTAGTGAGCCTGGTTACCCCTCTCGGAACCACAGACTTAGAAATCGCCAGATCATATACAGTACAGTGCATAAAATATATTTATATATATACCCTTATACACCATTTTAATAAAAAATATCACAAAATTCTTCTAGGTCCCTCGGGAAGAGTGAAAGACGCGCACGTTCATTTTGAGAGCTCCTAGACCTTCCTATAAGAAGTTAGCCAAAAAGTAGATTCGAAAAACGCTTAGGTTAAGTTTCAGAGTTGCTTCTAATGTACCAAAGCTGGACTTAGACATAATTTCACTCTCACAACATTATGGCTGGTTGGAGACAGTCCGAACCACAAGTACCGGGTCCATGGTTCTGGGCGTATACTGGGGGGACGGGGACGACTCCCATTAACCCCTGACTATACCGGGGATACGCTTATCACAATGCCTTTCTGGTCTGTGCTGAAGCAGGGCATTCTGGCAGCCAAGTGGCTTGACCTTTATTAGTGAGCCTGGTTACCCCCTCTCGGAACCACAGACTTAGAAATCGCCAGCTCATATACAGTGCATAAAATATATTTATATATATACCCTTATACACCATTTTAATAAAAAATATCACAAAATTCTTCTAAGTCCCTCGGGAAGAGTGAAAGACGCGCACGTTCATTTTGAGAGCTCCTAGACCTTCCTATAAGAAGTTAGCCAAAAAGTAGCTTCGAAAAACGCTTAGGTTGAGTTTCAGAGTTGCTTCTAATGTACCAAAGCTGGACTTAGACATAATTTCACTCTCACAACATTATGGCTGGTTGGAGACAGTCCGAACCACAAGTACCGGTTCCATGGTTCTGGGCGTATACTGGGGGGACGGGGACGACTCCCATTAACCCCTGACTATACCGGGGATACGCTTATCACAATGACTTTCTTGTCTGTGCTGAAGAAGGGCATTCTGGCAGCCAAGTGGCTTGACCTTAATTAGTGAGCCTGGTTACCCCCTCTCGGAACCACAGACTTAGAAATCGCCAGCTCATATACAGTGCATAAAATATATTTATATATATACCCTTATACACCATTTTAATAAAAAATATCACAAAATTCTTCTAAGTCCCTAGGGAAGAGTGAAAGACGCGCACGTTCATTTTGAGAGCTCCTAGACCTTCCTATAAGAAGTTAGCCAAAAAGTACTGTAGCTTCGAAAAACGCTTAGGTTGAGTTTCAGAGTTGCTTCTAATGTACCAAAGCTGGACTTAGACATAATTTCACTCTCACAACATTATGGCTGGTTGGAGACAGTCCGAACCACAAGTACCGGTTCCATGGTTCTGGGCGTATACTGGGGGGACGGGGACGACTCCCATTAACCCCTGACTATACCGGGGATACGCTTATCACAATGCCTTTCTGGTCTGTGCTGAAGCAGGGCATTCTGGCAGCCAAGTGGCTTGACCTTTATTAGTTAGCCTGGTTACCCCTCTCGGAACCACAGACTTAGAAATCGCCAGATCATATACAGTACAGTGCATAAAATATATTTATATATATACCCTTATACACCATTTTAATAAAAAATATCACAAAATTCTTCTAGGTCCCTCGGGAAGTGTGAAAGACGCGCACGTTCATTTTGAGAGCTCCTAGACCTTCCTATAAGAAGTTAGCCAAAAAGTAGATTCGAAAAACGCTTAGGTTAAGTTTCAGAGTTGCTTCTAATGTACCAAAGCTGGACTTAGACATAATTTCACTCTCACAACATTATGGCTGGTTGGAGACAGTCCGAACCACAAGTACCGGGTCCATGGTTCTGGGCGTATACTGGGGGGACGGGGACGACTCCCATTAACCCCTGACTATACCGGGGATACGCTTATCACAATGCCTTTCTGGTCTGTGCTGAAGCAGGGCATTCTGGCAGCCAAGTGGCTTGACCTTTATTAGTGAGCCTGGTTACCCCCTCTCGGAACCACAGACTTTGAAATCGCCAGCTCATATACAGTGCATAAAATATATTTATATATATACCCTTATACACCATTTTAATAAAAAATATCACAAAATTCTTCTAGGTCCCTCGGGAAGAGTGAAAGACGCGCACGTTCATTTTGAGAGCTCCTAGACCTTCCTATAAGAAGTTAGCCAAAAAGTAGATTCGAAAAACGCTTAGGTTAAGTTTCAGAGTTGCTTCTAATGTACCAAAGCTGGACTTAGACATAATTTCACTCTCACAACATTATGGCTGGTTGGAGACAGTCCGAACCACAAGTACCGGGTCCATGGTTCTGGGCGTATACTGGGGGGACGGGGACGACTCCCATTAACCCCTGACTATACCGGGGATACGCTTATCACAATGCCTTTCTGGTCTGTGCTGAAGCAGGGCATTCTGGCAGCCAAGTGGCTTGACCTTTATTAGTGAGCCTGGTTACCCCCTCTCGGAACCACAGACTTAGAAATCGCCAGCTCATATACAGTGCATAAAATATATTTATATATATACCCTTATACACCATTTTAATAAAAAATATCACAAAATTCTTCTAAGTCCCTCGGGAAGAGTGAAAGACGCGCACGTTCATTTTGAGAGCTCCTAGACCTTCCTATAAGAAGTTAGCCAAAAAGTAGCTTCGAAAAACGCTTAGGTTGAGTTTCAGAGTTGCTTCTAATGTACCAAAGCTGGACTTAGACATAATTTCACTCTCACAACATTATGGCTGGTTGGAGACAGTCCGAACCACAAGTACCGGTTCCATGGTTCTGGGCGTATACTGGGGGGACGGGGACGACTCCCATTAACCCCTGACTATACCGGGGATACGCTTATCACAATGACTTTCTTGTCTGTGCTGAAGAAGGGCATTCTGGCAGCCAAGTGGCTTGACCTTAATTAGTGAGCCTGGTTACCCCCTCTCGGAACCACAGACTTAGAAATCGCCAGCTCATATACAGTGCATAAAATATATTTATATATATACCCTTATACACCATTTTAATAAAAAATATCACAAAATTCTTCTAAGTCCCTAGGGAAGAGTGAAAGACGCGCACGTTCATTTTGAGAGCTCCTAGACCTTCCTATAAGAAGTTAGCCAAAAAGTACTGTAGCTTCGAAAAACGCTTAGGTTGAGTTTCAGAGTTGCTTCTAATGTACCAAAGCTGGACTTAGACATAATTTCACTCTCACAACATTATGGCTGGTTGGAGACAGTCCGAACCACAAGTACCGGTTCCATGGTTCTGGGCGTATACTGGGGGGACGGGGACGACTCCCATTAACCCCTGACTATACCGGGGATACGCTTATCACAATGCCTTTCTGGTCTGTGCTGAAGCAGGGCATTCTGGCAGCCAAGTGGCTTGACCTTTATTAGTTAGCCTGGTTACCCCTCTCGGAACCACAGACTTAGAAATCGCCAGATCATATACAGTACAGTGCATAAAATATATTTATATATATACCCTTATACACCATTTTAATAAAAAATATCACAAAATTCTTCTAGGTCCCTCGGGAAGTGTGAAAGACGCGCACGTTCATTTTGAGAGCTCCTAGACCTTCCTATAAGAAGTTAGCCAAAAAGTAGATTCGAAAAACGCTTAGGTTAAGTTTCAGAGTTGCTTCTAATGTACCAAAGCTGGACTTAGACATAATTTCACTCTCACAACATTATGGCTGGTTGGAGACAGTCCGAACCACAAGTACCGGGTCCATGGTTCTGGGCGTATACTGGGGGGACGGGGACGACTCCCATTAACCCCTGACTATACCGGGGATACGCTTATCACAATGCCTTTCTGGTCTGTGCTGAAGCAGGGCATTCTGGCAGCCAAGTGGCTTGACCTTTATTAGTGAGCCTGGTTACCCCCTCTCGGAACCACAGACTTTGAAATCGCCAGCTCATATACAGTGCATAAAATATATTTATATATATACCCTTATACACCATTTTAATAAAAAATATCACAAAATTCTTCTAGGTCCCTCGGGAAGAGTGAAAGACGCGCACGTTCATTTTGAGAGCTCCTAGACCTTCCTATAAGAAGTTAGCCAAAAAGTAGCTTCGAAAAACGCTTAGGTTGAGTTTCAGAGTTGCTTCTAATGTACCAAAGCTGGACTTAGACATAATTTCACTCTCACAACATTATGGCTGGTTGGAGACAGTCCGAACCACAAGTACCGGTTCCATGGTTCTGGGCGTATACTGGGGGGACGGGGACGACTCCCATTAACCCCTGACTATACCGGGGATACGCTTATCACAATGCCTTTCTGGTCTGTGCTGAAGCAGGGCATTCTGGCAGCCAAGTGGCTTGACCTTTATTAGTGAGCCTGGTTACCCCTCTCGGAACCACAGACTTAGAAATCGCCAGATCATATACAGTACAGTGCATAAAATATATTTATATATATACCCTTATACACCATTTTAATAAAAAATATCACAAAATTCTTCTAGGTCCCTCGGGAAGAGTGAAAGACGCGCACGTTCATTTTGAGAGCTCCTAGACCTTCCTATAAGAAGTTAGCCAAAAAGTAGATTCGAAAAACGCTTAGGTTAAGTTTCAGAGTTGCTTCTAATGTACCAAAGCTGGACTTAGACATAATTTCACTCTCACAACATTATGGCTGGTTGGAGACAGTCCGAACCACAAGTACCGGGTCCATGGTTCTGGGCGTATACTGGGGGGACGGGGACGACTCCCATTAACCCCTGACTATACCGGGGATACGCTTATCACAATGCCTTTCTGGTCTGTGCTGAAGCAGGGCATTCTGGCAGCCAAGTGGCTTGACCTTTATTAGTGAGCCTGGTTACCCCCTCTCGGAACCACAGACTTAGAAATCGCCAGCTCATATACAGTGCATAAAATATATTTATATATATACCCTTATACACCATTTTAATAAAAAATATCACAAAATTCTTCTAAGTCCCTCGGGAAGAGTGAAAGACGCGCACGTTCATTTTGAGAGCTCCTAGACCTTCCTATAAGAAGTTAGCCAAAAAGTAGCTTCGAAAAACGCTTAGGTTGAGTTTCAGAGTTGCTTCTAATGTACCAAAGCTGGACTTAGACATAATTTCACTCTCACAACATTATGGCTGGTTGGAGACAGTCCGAACCACAAGTACCGGGTCCATGGTTCTGGGCGTATACTGGGGGGGGACGGGGACGACTCCCATTAACCCCTGACTATACCGGGGATACGCTTATCACAATGACTTTCTGGTCTGTGCTGAAGCAGGGCATTCTGGCAGCCAAGTGGCTTGACCTTTATTAGTGAGCCTGGTTACCCCCTCTCGGAACCACAGACTTAGAAATCGCCAGCTCATATACAGTGCATAAAATATATTTATATATATACCCTTATACACCATTTTAATAAAAAATATCACAAAATTCTTCTAAGTCCCTCGGGAAGAGTGAAAGACGCGCACGTTCATTTTGAGAGCTCCTAGACCTTCCTATAAGAAGTTAGCCAAAAAGTAGCTTCGAAAAACGCTTAGGTTGAGTTTCAGAGTTGCTTCTAATGTACCAAAGCTGGACTTAGACATAATTTCACTCTCACAACATTATGGCTGGTTGGAGACAGTCCGAACCACAAGTACCGGGTCCATGGTTCTGGGCGTATACTGGGGGGGACGGGGACGACTCCCATTAACCCCTGACTATACCGGGGATACGCTTATCACAATGACTTTCTGGTCTGTGCTGAAGCAGGGCATTCTGGCAGCCAAGTGGCTTGACCTTTATTAGTGAGCCTGGTTACCCCCTCTCGGAACCACAGACTTAGAAATCGCCAGCTCATATACAGTGCATAAAATATATTTATATATATACCCTTATACACCATTTTAATAAAAAATATCACAAAATTCTTCTAAGTCCCTCGGGAAGAGTGAAAGACGCGCACGTTCATTTTGAGAGCTCCTAGACCTTCCTATAAGAAGTTAGCCAAAAAGTAGCTTCGAGAAACGCTTAGGTTGAGTTTCAGAGTTGCTTCTAATGTACCAAAGCTGGACTTAGATATAATTTCACTCTCACAACATTATGGCTGGTTGGAGACAGTCCGAACCACAAGTACCGGGTCCATGGTTCTGGGCGTATACTGGGGGGGACGGGGACGACTCCCATTAACCCCTGACTATATCGGGGATACTCTTATCACAATGACTTTCTGGTCTGTGCTGAAGCAGGGCATTCTGGCAGCCAAGTGGCTTGACCTTTATTAGTGAGCCTGGTTACCCCCTCTCGGAACCACAGACTTAGAAATCGCCAGCTCATATACAGTGCATAAAATATATTTATATATATACCCTTATACACCATTTTAATAAAAAATATCACAAAATTCTTCTAAGTCCCTCGGGAAGAGTGAAAGACGCGCACGTTCATTTTGAGAGCTCCTAGACCTTCCTATAAGAAGTTAGCCAAAAAGTAGCTTCGAAAAACGCTTAGGTTAAGTTTCAGAGTTGCTTCTAATGTACCAAAGCTGGACTTAGACATAATTTCACTCTCACAACATTATGGCTGGTTGGAGACAGTCCGAACCACAAGTACCGGGTCCATGGTTCTGGGCGTATACTGGGGGGACGGGGACGACTCCCATTAACCCCTGACTATACCGGGGATACGCTTATCACAATGCCTTTCTGGTCTGTGCTGAAGCAGGGCATTCTGGCAGCCAAGTGGCTTGACCTTTATTAGTGAGCCTGGTTACCCCCTCTCGGAACCACAGACTTAGAAATCGCCAGCTCATATACAGTGCATAAAATATATTTATATATATATACCCTTATACACCATTTTAATAAAAAATATCACAAAATTCTTCTAAGTCCCTCGGGAAGAGTGAAAGACGCGCACGTTCATTTTGAGAGCTCCTAGACCTTCCTATAAGAAGTTAGCCAAAAAGTAGCTTCGAAAAACGCTTAGGTTGAGTTTCAGAGTTGCTTCTAATGTACCAAAGCTGGACTTAGACATAATTTCACTCTCACAACATTATGGCTGGTTGGAGACAGTCCGAACCACAAGTACCGGGTCCATGGTTCTGGGCGTATACTGGGGGGACGGGGACGACTCCCATTAACCCCTGACTATACCGGGGATACGCTTATCACAATGACTTTCTGGTCTGTGCTGAAGCAGGGCATTCTGGCAGCCAAGTGGATTGATCTTTATTAGTGAGCCTGGTTACCCCCTCTCGGAACCACAGACTTAGAAATCGCCAGCTCATATACAGTGCATAAACTATATTTATATATATACCCTTATACACCATTTTAATAAAAAATATCACAAAATTCTTCTAAGTCCCTCGGGAAGAGTGAAAGACGCGCACGTTCATTTTCAGAGCTCCTAGACCTTCCTATAAGAAGTTAGCCAAAAAGTAGCTTCGAAAAACGCTTAGGTTGAGTTTCAGAGTTGCTTCTAATGTACCAAAGCTGGACTTAGACATAATTTCACTCTCACAACATTATGGCTGGTTGGAGACAGTCCGAACCACAAGTACCGGGTCCATGGTTCTGGGCGTATACTGGGGGGGACGGGGACGACTCCCATTAACCCCTGACTATACCGGGGATACGCTTATCACAATGACTTTCTGGTCTGTGCTGAAGCAGGGCATTCTGGCAGCCAAGTGGCATGACCTTTATTAGTGAGCCTGGTTACCCCCTCTCGGAACCACAGACTTAGAAATCGCCAGCTCATATACAGTGCATAAAATATATTTATATATATATACCCTTATACACCATTTTAATAAAAAATATCACAAAATTCTTCTAAGTCCCTCGGGAAGAGTGAAAGACGCGCACGTTCATTTTGAGAGCTCCTAGACCTTCCTATAAGAAGTTAGCCAAAAAGTAGCTTCGAAAAACGCTTAGGTTAAGTTTCAGAGTTGCTTCTAATGTACCAAAGCTGGACTTAGACATAATTTCACTCTCACAACATTATGGCTGGTTGGAGACAGTCCGAACCACAAGTACCGGGTCCATGGTTCTGGGCGTATACTGGGGGGACAGGGACAACTCCCATTAACCCCTGACTATACCGGGGATATGCTTATCACAATGCCTTTCTGGTCTGTGCTGAAGCAGGGCATTCTGGCAGCCAAGTGGCTTGAACTTTATTAGTGAGCCTGGTTACCCCCTCTCGCAACCACAGACTTAGAAATCGCCAGCTCATATACAGTGCATAAAATATATTTATATATATATACCCTTATACACCATTTTAATAAAAAATATCACAAAATTCTTCTAAGTCCCTCGGGAAGAGTGAAAGACGCGCACGTTCATTTTGAGAGCTCCTAGACCTTCCTATAAGAAGTTAGCCAAAAAGTAGCTTCGAAAAACGCTTAGGTTGAGTTTCAGAGTTGCTTCTAATGTACCAAAGCTGGACTTAGACATAATTTCACTCTCACAACATTATGGCTGGTTGGAGACAGTCCGAACCACAAGTACCGGGTCCATAGTTCTGGGCGTATACTGGGAGGGACGGGGACGACTCCCATTAACCCCTGACTATACCGGGGATACGCTTATCACAATGACTTTCTGGTCTGTGCTGAAGCAGGGCATTCTGGCAGCCAAGTGGCTTGATCTTTATTAGGGAGCCTGGTTACCCCCTCTCGGAACCACAGACTTAGAAATCGCCAGCTCATATACAGTGCATAAACTATATTTATATATATACCCTTATACACCATTTTAATAAAAAATATCACAAAATTCTTCTAAGTCCCTCGGGAAGAGTGAAAGACGCGCACGTTCATTTTCAGAGTTCCTAGACCTTCCTATAAGAAGTTAGCCAAAAAGTAGCTTCGAAAAACGCTTAGGGTAAGTTTCAGAGTTGCTTCTAATGTACCAAAGCTGGACTTAGACATAATTTCACTCTCACAACATTATGGCTGGTTGGAGACAGTCCGAACCACAAGTACCGGGTCCATGGTTCTGGGCGTATACTGGGGGGGACGGGGACGACTCCCATTAACCCCTGACTATATCGGGGATACGCTTATCACAATGACTTTCTGGTCTGTGCTGAAGCAGGGCATTCTGGCAGCCAAGTGGCTTGACCTTTATTAGTGAGCCTGGTTACCCCCTCTCGGAACCACAGACTTAGAAATCGCCAGCTCATATACAGTGCATAAAATATATTTATATATATACCCTTATACACCATTTTAATAAAAAATATCACAAAATTCTTCTAAGTCCCTCGGGAAGAGTGAAAGACGCGCACGTTCATTTTGAGAGCTCCTAGACCTTCCTATAAGAAGTTAGCCAAAAAGTAGCTTCGAAAAACGCTTAGGTTAAGTTTCAGAGTTGCTTCTAATGTACCAAAGCTGGACTTAGACATAATTTCACTCTCACAACATTATGGCTGGTTGGAGACAGTCCGAACCACAAGTACCGGGTCCATGGTTCTGGGCGTATACTGGGGGGACGGGGACGACTCCCATTAACCCCTGACTATACCGGGGATACGCTTATCACAATGCCTTTCTGGTCTGTGCTGAAGCAGGGCATTCTGGCAGCCAAGTGGCTTGACCTTTATTAGTGAGCCTGGTTACCCCCTCTCGGAACCACAGACTTAGAAATCGCCAGCTCATATACAGTGCATAAAATATATTTATATATATATACCCTTATACACCATTTTAATAAAAAATATCACAAAATTCTTCTAAGTCCCTCGGGAAGAGTGAAAGACGCGCACGTTCATTTTGAGAGCTCCTAGACCTTCCTATAAGAAGTTAGCCAAAAAGTAGCTTCGAAAAACGCTTAGGTTGAGTTTCAGAGTTGCTTCTAATGTACCAAAGCTGGACTTAGACATAATTTCACTCTCACAACATTATGGCTGGTTGGAGACAGTCCGAACCACAAGTACCGGGTCCATGGTTCTGGGCGTATACTGGGAGGGACGGGGACGACTCCCATTAACCCCTGACTATACCGGGGATACGCTTATCACAATGACTTTCTGGTCTGTGCTGAAGCAGGGCATTCTGGCAGCCAAGTGGCTTGATCTTTATTAGTGAGCCTGGTTACCCCCTCTCGGAACCACAGACTTAGAAATCGCCAGCTCATATACAGTGCATAAACTATATTTATATATATACCCTTATACACCATTTTAATAAAAAATATCACAAAATTCTTCTAAGTCCCTCGGGAAGAGTGAAAGACGCGCACGTTCATTTTGAGAGCTCCTAGACCTTCCTATAAGAAGTTAGCCAAAAAGTAGCTTCGAAAAACGCTTAGGTTGAGTTTCAGAGTTGCTTCTAATGTACCAAAGCTGGACTTAGACATAATTTCACTCTCACAACATTATGGCTGGTTGGAGACAGTCCGAACCACAAGTACCGGGTCCATGGTTCTGGGCGTATACTGGGAGGGACGGGGACGACTCCCATTAACCCCTGACTATACCGGGGATACGCTTATCACAATGACTTTCTGGTCTGTGCTGAAGCAGGGCATTCTGGCAGCCAAGTGGCTTGATCTTTATTAGTGAGCCTGGTTACCCCCTCTCGGAACCACAGACTTAGAAATCGCCAGCTCATATACAGTGCATAAACTATATTTATATATATACCCTTATACACCATTTTAATAAAAAATATCACAAAATTCTTCTAAGTCCCTCGGGAAGAGTGAAAGACGCGCACGTTCATTTTCAGAGCTCCTAGACCTTCCTATAAGAAGTTAGCCAAAAAGTAGCTTCGAAAAACGCTTAGGTTGAGTTTCAGAGTTGCTTCTAATGTACCAAAGCTGGACTTAGACATAATTTCACTCTCACAACATTATGGCTGGTTGGAGACAGTCCGAACCACAAGTACCGGGTCCATGGTTCTGGGCGTATACTGGGGGGACGGGGACGACTCCCATTAACCCCTGACTATACCGGGGATACGCTTATCACAATGCCTTTCTGGTCTGTGCTGAAGCAGGGCATTCTGGCAGCCAAGTGGCTTGACCTTTATTAGTGAGCCTGGTTACCCCCTCTCGGAACCACAGACTTAGAAATCGCCAGCTCATATACAGTGCATAAAATATATTTATATATATATACCCTTATACACCATTTTAATAAAAAATATCACAAAATTCTTCTAAGTCCCTCGGGAAGAGTGAAAGACGCGCACGTTCATTTTCAGAGCTCCTAGACCTTCCTATAAGAAGTTAGCCAAAAAGTAGCTTCGAAAAACGCTTAGGTTGAGTTTCAGAGTTGCTTCTAATGTACCAAAGCTGGACTTAGACATAATTTCACTCTCACAACATTATGGCTGGTTGGAGACAGTCCGAACCACAAGTACCGGGTCCATGGTTCTGGGCGTATACTGGGAGGGACGGGGACGACTCCCATTAACCCCTGACTATATCGGGGATACGCTTATCACAATGACTTTCTGGTCTGTGCTGAAGCAGGGCATTCTGGCAGCCAAGTGGCTTGACCTTTATTAGTGAGCCTGGTTACCCCCTCTCGGAACCACAGACTTAGAAATCGCCAGCTCATATACAGTGCATAAAATATATTTATATATATACCCTTATACACCATTTTAATAAAAAATATCACAAAATTCTTCTAAGTCCCTCGGGAAGAGTGAAAGACGCGCACGTTCATTTTGAGAGCTCCTAGACCTTCCTATAAGAAGTTAGCCAAAAAGTAGCTTCGAAAAACGCTTAGGTTAAGTTTCAGAGTTGCTTCTAATGTACCAAAGCTGGACTTAGACATAATTTCACTCTCACAACATTATGGCTGGTTGGAGACAGTCCGAACCACAAGTACCGGGTCCATGGTTCTGGGCGTATACTGGGGGGACGGGGACGACTCCCATTAACCCCTGACTATACCGGGGATACGCTTATCACAATGCCTTTCTGGTCTGTGCTGAAGCAGGGCATTCTGGCAGCCAAGTGGCTTGACCTTTATTAGTGAGCCTGGTTACCCCCTCTCGGAACCACAGACTTAGAAATCGCCAGCTCATATACAGTGCATAAAATATATTTATATATATATACCCTTATACACCATTTTAATAAAAAATATCACAAAATTCTTCTAAGTCCCTCGGGAAGAGTGAAAGACGCGCACGTTCATTTTGAGAGCTCCTAGACCTTCCTATAAGAAGTTAGCCAAAAAGTAGCTTCGAAAAACGCTTAGGTTGAGTTTCAGAGTTGCTTCTAATGTACCAAAGCTGGACTTAGACATAATTTCACTCTCACAACATTATGGCTGGTTGGAGACAGTCCGAACCACAAGTACCGGGTCCATGGTTCTGGGCGTATACTGGGAGGGACGGGGACGACTCCCATTAACCCCTGACTATACCGGGGATATGCTTATCACAATGACTTTCTGGTCTGTGCTGAAGCAGGGCATTCTGGCAGCCAAGTGGCTTGATCTTTATTAGTGAGCCTGGTTACCCCCTCTCGGAACCACAGACTTAGAAATCGCCAGCTCATATACAGTGCATAAACTATATTTATATATATACCCTTATACACCATTTTAATAAAAAATATCACAAAATTCTTCTAAGTCCCTCGGGAAGAGTGAAAGACGCGCACGTTCATTTTCAGAGCTCCTAGACCTTCCTATAAGAAGTTAGCCAAAAGTAGTTTCGAAAAACGCTTAGGTTGAGTTTCAGAGTTGCTTCTAATGTACCAAAGCTGGACTTAGACATAATTTCACTCTCACAACATTATGGCTGGTTGGAGACAGTCCGAACCACAAGTACCGGGTCCATGGTTCTGGGCGTATACTGGGGGGGACGGGGACGACTCCCATTAACCCCTGACTATACCGGGGATACGCTTATCACAATGACTTTCTGGTCTGTGCTGAAGCAGGGCATTCTGGCAGCCAAGTGGCTTGACCATTATTAGTGAGCCTGGTTACCCCCTCTCGGAACCACAGACTTAGAAATCGCCAGCTCATATACAGTGCATAAAATATATTTATATATATACCCTTATACACCATTTTAATAAAAAATATCACAAAATTCTTCTAAGTCCCTCGGGAAGAGTGAAAGACGCGCACGTTCATTTTGAGAGCTCCTAGACCTTCCTATAAGAAGTTAGCCAAAAAGTAGCTTCGAAAAACGCTTAGGTTGAGTTTCAGAGTTGCTTCTAATGTTCCAAAGCTGGACTTAGACATAATTTCACTCTCACAACATTATGGCTGGTTGGAGACAGTCCGAACCACAAGTACCGGGTCCATGGTTCTGGGCGTATACTGGGGGGACGGGGACGACTCCCATTAACCCCTGACTATACCGGGGATACGCTTATCACAATGCCTTTCTGGTCTGTGCTGAAGCAGGGCATTCTGGCAGCCAAGTGGCTTGACCTTTATTAGTGAGCCTGGTTACCCCCTCTCGGAACCACAGACTTAGAAATCGCCAGCTCATATACAGTGCATAAAATATATTTATATATATATAAAAACAGAAAACTACAATAAGCGCAATCACAATCAGACTAATAATGATATTTACCACATATATAGGAGGGTATACTACCTCACAATCTAACTTTCCCTGATTAAGTCTGCAGCCAAAAGGTCTACCGCTCCACGGGCTGGTAAAAAAGGGATATCCAAACAAGAGTGACCTAGGCGCAAGTAAAAACAAGAAAAACAAACATAGGGTAATACGTTCAAACAATTGGTCTACTGGGGGGTACGATATGCACTTACAGCAGGTAGAATAAAATCAGGCCTTGTATCCACTCAGGGATCAGGAACAATGAATGAAGATCTGGAACAGCCAGCAGCAACTCATCTACAGGAATCGTATCCTCGTGTGAAGTATCACATATAGAAAGAGAAGTGGGACACATACATAGTGTAACACAGTTTATTTTAAAAATTTAATAAAAAAGACAATAGGTAAAATACTCACACTTTGTGAGTTTGGGTAAAAGCATTTGAGAATTTAGAGCTTCTCACACTCATCAAGGGTGGGTATACACAGACTCTATTGATTCCTTATAAAATGTCCTTGTAACCACATGCGGTGTTGTGGCCAACTTCCAAGGGTATGGAGTCACTTTATGGGGCACTCCTAATAATATCCAGAGCCTCTGAGGATGGGGTACTTGCTCCGTTGTTGCGAGACCCGTAGTAAAGGGCCGTGTGTTTCTTTAGCTGCACCTAATGTGCAAGTAGTACTCACGCTACTTCTGGGGTACAGTGTGATGTTTTTCCCCCTTAGTTAGTGTCTGCCTCGATAGTCTGTGGACCTCCCCGCTTCTCTGACTGCTCCGGATCTCCGTGGCCGTCCGCCTGCACGCAGCGGCGTGGTGACGTCACGTCGTCTCGCGAGATTCTGGATCCAAATCTCCCGCTCGCTGTGTTGATCTCCGTCCCACACCTACTCGTTGGAAACATGTACCATGCCGGTACACCGATACAGATCACTGCCAGACAACTGAATATTGCTGGCTATTCTCCCAATTGTCCTGTGCTCACTCTCAGTAGTTCCAAACCACGCCCTACGCGTTTCTCCTTTCGGCTTCGTCAGGGGCTGATCTGTGCTGAAGCAGGGCATTCTGGCAGCCAAGTGGCTTGATCTTTATTAGTGAGCCTGGTTACCTCCTCTCGGAACCACAGACTTAGAAATCGCCAGCTCATATACAGTGCATAAACTATATTTATATATATACCCTTATACACCATTTTAATAAAAAATATCACAAAATTCTTCTAAGTCCCTCGGGAAGAGTGAAAGACGCGCACGTTCATTTTCAGAGCTCCTAGACCTTCCTATAAGAAGTTAGCCAAAAAGTAGCTTCGAAAAACGCCTAGGTTGAGTTTCAGAGTTGCTTCTAATGTACCAAAGCTGGACTTAGACATAATTTCACTCTCACAACATTATGGCTGGTTGGAGACAGTCCGAACCACAAGTACCGGGTCCATGGTTCTGGGCGTATACTGGGGGGGACGGGGACGACTCCCATTAACCCCTGACTATACCGGGGATACGCTTATCACAATGACTTTCTGGTTTGTGCTGAAGCAGGGCATTCTGGCAGCCAAGTGGCATGACCTTTATTAGTGAGCCTGGTTACCCCCTCTCGGAACCACAGACTTAGAAATCGCCAGCTCATATACAGTGCATAAAATATATTTATATATATACCCTTATACACCATTTTAATAAAAAATATCACAAAATTCTTCTAAGTCCCTCGGGAAGAGTGAAAGACGCGCACGTTCATTTTGAGAGCTCCTAGACCTTCCTATAAGAAGTTAGCCAAAACGTAGCTTCGAAAAACGCTTAGGTTAAGTTTCAGAGTTGCTTCTAATGTACCAAAGCTGGACTTAGACATAATTTCACTCTCACAACATTATGGCTGGTTGGAGACAGTCCGAACCACAAGTACCGGGTCCATGGTTCTGGGCGTATACTGGGGGGACGGGGACAACTCCCATTAACCCCTGACTATACCGGGGATATGCTTATCACAATGCCTTTCTGGTCTGTGCTGAAGCAGGGCATTCTGGCAGCCAAGTGGCTTGACCTTTATTAGTGAGCCTGGTTACCCCCTCTCGGAACAACAGACTTAGAAATCGCCAGCTCATATACAGTGCATAAAATATATTTATATATATATACCCTTATACACCATTTTAATA
The DNA here is from genome assembly GCF_040206685.1 of Ascaphus truei. Taxonomy (NCBI): domain Eukaryota; kingdom Metazoa; phylum Chordata; class Amphibia; order Anura; family Ascaphidae; genus Ascaphus; species Ascaphus truei. Next base: position 278,892,194 of record NC_134483.1, read on the forward strand.
AAAAATATCACAAAATTCTTCTAAGTCCCTCGGGAAGAGTGAAAGACGCGCACGTTCATTTTGAGAGCTCCTAGACCTTCCTATAAGAAGTTAGCCAAAAAGTAGCTTCGAAAAACGCTTAGGTTAAGTTTCAGAGTTGCTTCTAATGTACCAAAGCTGGACTTAGACATAATTTCACTCTCACAACATTATGGCTGGTTGGAGACAGTCCGAACCACAAGTACCGGGTCCATGGTTCTGGGCGTATACTGGGGGGGACGGGGACGACTCCCATTAACCCCTGACTATACCGGGGATACGCTTATCACAATGACTTTCTGGTCTGTGCTGAAGCAGGGCATTCTGGCAGCCAAGTGGCTTGACCTTTATTAGTGAGCCTGGTTACCCCCTCTCGGAACCACAGACTTAGAAATCGCCAGCTCATATACAGTGCATAAAATATATTTATATATATACCCTTATACACCATTTTAATAAAAAATATCACAAAATTCTTCTAAGTCCCTCGGGAAGAGTGAAAGACGCGCACGTTCATTTTGAGAGCTCCTAGACCTTCCTATAAGAAGTTAGCCAAAAAGTAGCTTCGAAAAACGCTTAGGTTAAGTTTCAGAGTTGCTTCTAATGTACCAAAGCTGGACTTAGACATAATTTCACTCTCACAACATTATGGCTGGTTGGAGACAGTCCGAACCACAAGTACCGGGTCCATAGTTCTGGGCGTATACTGGGAGGGACGGGGACGACTCCCATATACCCCTGACTATACCGGGGATACGCTTATCACAATGCCTTTCTGGTCTGTGCTGAAGCAGGGCATTCTGGCAGCCAAGTGGCTTGACCTTTATTAGTGAGCCTGGTTACCCCTCTCGGAACCACAGACTTAGAAATCGCCAGCTCATATACAGTGCATAAAATATATTTATATATATACCCTTATACACCATTTTAATAAAAAATATCACAAAATTCTTCTAAGTCCCTCGGGAAGAGTGAAAGACGCGCACGTTCATTTTGAGAGCTCCTAGACCTTCCTATAAGAAGTTAGCCAAAAAATAGCTTCGAAAAACGCTTAGGTTAAGTTTCAGAGTTGCTTCAAATGTACCAAAGCTGGACTTAGACATAATTTCACTCTCACAACATTATGGCTGGTTGGAGACAGTCCGAACCACAAGTACCGGGTCCATGGCTCTGGGCGTATACTGGGGGGACGGGGACGACTCCCATTAACCCCTGACTATACCGGGGATACGCTTATCACAATGCCTTTCTGGTCTGTGCTGAAGCAGTGCATTCTGGCAGCCAAGTGGCTTGACCTTTATTAGTGAGCCTGGTTACCCCCTCTCGGAACCACAGACTTAGAAATCGCCAGCTCATATACAGTGCATAAAATATATTTATATATATACCCTTTTACACCATTTTAATAAAAAATATCACAAAATTCTTCTAAGTCCCTCGGGAAGAGTGAAAGACGCGCACGTTCATTTTGAGAGCTCCTAGACCTTCCTATAAGAAGTTAGCCAAAATGTAGCTTCGAAAAACGCTTAGGTTGAGTTTCAGAGTTGCTTCTAATGTACCAAAGCTGGACTTAGACATAATTTCACTCTCACAACATTATGGCTGGTTGGAGACAGTCCGAACCACAAGTACCGGGTCCATGGTTCTGGGCGTATACTGGGGGGGACGGGGACGACTCCCATTAACCCCTGACTATACCGGGGATACGCTTATCACAATGACTTTCTGGTCTGTGCTGAAGCAGGGCATTCTGGCAGCCAAGTGGCTTGACCTTTATTAGTGAGCCTGGTTACCCCCTCTCGGAACCACAGACTTAGAAATCGCCAGCTCATATACAGTGCATAAAATATATTTATATATATACCCTTATACACCATTTTAATAAAAAATATCACAAAATTCTGCTAAGTCCCTCGGGAAGAGTGAAAGACGCGCACGTTCATTTTGAGAGCTCCTAGACCTTCCTATAAGAAGTTAGCCAAAAAGTAGCTTCGAAAAACGCTTAGGTTAAGTTTCAGAGTTGCTTCTAATGTACCAAAGCTGGACTTAGACATAATTTCACTCTCACAACATTATGGCTGGTTGGAGACAGTCCGAACCACAAGTACCGGGTCCATAGTTCTGGGCGTATACTGGGAGGGACGGGGACGACTCCCATTAACCCCTGACTATACCGGGGATACGCTTATCACAATGCCTTTCTGGTCTGTGCTGAAGCAGGGCATTCTGGCAGCCAAGTGGCTTGACCTTTATTAGTGAGCCTGGTTACCCCTCTCGGAACCACAGACTTAGAAATCGCCAGCTCATATACAGTGCATAAAATATATTTATATATATACCCTTATACACCATTTTAATAAAAAATATCACAAAATTCTTCTAAGTCCCTCGGGAAGAGTGAAAGACGCGCACGTTCATTTTGAGAGCTCCTAGACCTTCCTATAAGAAGTTAGCCAAAAAGTAGCTTCGAAAAACGCTTAGGTTAAGTTTCAGAGTTGCTTCTAATGTACCAAAGCTGGACTTAGACATAATTTCACTCTCACAACATTATGGCTGGTTGGAGACAGTCCGAACCACAAGTACCGGGTCCATAGTTCTGGGCGTATACTGGGAGGGACGGGGACGACTCCCATTAACCCCTGACTATACCGGGGATACGCTTATCACAATGCCTTTCTGGTCTGTGCTGAAGCAGGGCATTCTGGCAGCCAAGTGGCTTGACCTTTATTAGTGAGCCTGGTTACCCCTCTCGGAACCACAGACTTAGAAATCGCCAGCTCATATACAGTGCATAAAATATATTTATATATATACCCTTATACACCATTTTAATAAAAAATATCACAAAATTCTTCTAAGTCCCTCGGGAAGAGTGAAAGACGCGCACGTTCATTTTGAGAGCTCCTAGACCTTCCTATAAGAAGTTAGCCAAAAAGTAGCTTCGAAAAACGCTTAGGTTAAGTTTCAGAGTTGCTTCTAATGTACCAAAGCTGGACTTAGACATAATTTCACTCTCACAACATTATGGCTGGTTGGAGACAGTCCGAACCACAAGTACCGGGTCCATGGTTCTGGGCGTATACTGGGGGGGACGGGGACGACTCCCATTAACCCCTGACTATACCGGGGATACGCTTATCACAATGACTTTCTGGTCTGTGCTGAAGCAGGGCATTCTGGCAGCCAAGTGGCTTGACCTTTATTAGTGAGCCTGGTTACCCCCTCTCGGAACCACAGACTTAGAAATCGCCAGCTCATATACAGTGCATAAAATATATTTATATATATACCCTTATACACCATTTTAATAAAAAATATCACAAAATTCTTCTAAGTCCCTCGGGAAGAGTGAAAGACGCGCACGTTCATTTTGAGAGCTCCTAGACCTTCCTATAAGAAGTTAGCCAAAAAGTAGCTTCGAAAAACGCTTAGGTTAAGTTTCAGAGTTGCTTCTAATGTACCAAAGCTGGACTTAGACATAATTTCACTCTCACAACATTATGGCTGGTTGGAGACAGTCCGAACCACAAGTACCGGGTCCATAGTTCTGGGCGTATACTGGGAGGGACGGGGACGACTCCCATATACCCCTGACTATACCGGGGATACGCTTATCACAATGCCTTTCTGGTCTGTGCTGAAGCAGGGCATTCTGGCAGCCAAGTGGCTTGACCTTTATTAGTGAGCCTGGTTACCCCTCTCGGAACCACAGACTTAGAAATCGCCAGCTCATATACAGTGCATAAAATATATTTATATATATACCCTTATACACCATTTTAATAAAAAATATCACAAAATTCTTCTAAGTCCCTCGGGAAGAGTGAAAGACGCGCACGTTCATTTTGAGAGCTCCTAGACCTTCCTATAAGAAGTTAGCCAAAAAGTAGCTTCGAAAAACGCTTAGGTTAAGTTTCAGAGTTGCTTCTAATGTACCAAAGCTGGACTTAGACATAATTTCACTCTCACAACATTATGGCTGGTTGGAGACAGTCCGAACCACAAGTACCGGGTCCATGGTTCTGGGCGTATACTGGGGGGGACGGGGACGACTCCCATTAACCCCTGACTATACCGGGGATACGCTTATCACAATGACTTTCTGGTCTGTGCTGAAGCAGGGCATTCTGGCAGCCAAGTGGCTTTACCTTTATTAGTGAGCCTGGTTACCCCCTCTCGGAACCACAGACTTAGAAATCGCCAGCTCATATACAGTGCATAAAATATATTTATATATATACCCTTATACACCATTTTAATAAAAAATATCACAAAATTCTGCTAAGTCCCTCGGGAAGAGTGAAAGACGCGCACGTTCATTTTGAGAGCTCCTAGACCTTCCTATAAGAAGTTAGCCAAAAAGTAGCTTCGAAAAACGCTTAGGTTAAGTTTCAGAGTTGCTTCTAATGTACCAAAGCTGGACTTAGACATAATTTCACTCTCACAACATTATGGCTGGTTGGAGACAGTCCGAACCACAAGTACCGGGTCCATAGTTCTGGGCGTATACTGGGAGGGACGGGGACGACTCCCATTAACCCCTGACTATACCGGGGATACGCTTATCACAATGCCTTTCTGGTCTGTGCTGAAGCAGGGCATTCTGGCAGCCAAGTGGCTTGACCTTTATTAGTGAGCCTGGTTACCCCTCTCGGAACCACAGACTTAGAAATCGCCAGCTCATATACAGTGCATAAAATATATTTATATATATACCCTTATACACCATTTTAATAAAAAATATCACAAAATTCTTCTAAGTCCCTCGGGAAGAGTGAAAGACGCGCACGTTCATTTTGAGAGCTCCTAGACCTTCCTATAAGAAGTTAGCCAAAAAGTAGCTTCGAAAAACGCTTAGGTTAAGTTTCAGAGTTGCTTCTAATGTACCAAAGCTGGACTTAGACATAATTTCACTCTCACAACATTATGGCTGGTTGGAGACAGTCCGAACCACAAGTACCGGGTCCATGGTTCTGGGCGTATACTGGGGGGGACGGGGACGACTCCCATTAACCCCTGACTATACCGGGGATACGCTTATCACAATGACTTTCTGGTCTGTGCTGAAGCAGGGCATTCTGGCAGCCAAGTGGCTTGACCTTTATTAGTGAGCCTGGTTACCCCCTCTCGGAACCACAGACTTAGAAATCGCCAGCTCATATACAGTGCATAAAATATATTTATATATATACCCTTATACACCATTTTAATAAAAAATATCACAAAATTCTTCTAAGTCCCTCGGGAAGAGTGAAAGACGCGCACGTTCATTTTGAGAGCTCCTAGACCTTCCTATAAGAAGTTAGCCAAAAAGTAGCTTCGAAAAACGCTTAGGTTAAGTTTCAGAGTTGCTTCTAATGTACCAAAGCTGGACTTAGACATAATTTCACTCTCACAACATTATGGCTGGTTGGAGACAGTCCGAACCACAAGTACCGGGTCCATAGTTCTGGGCGTATACTGGGAGGGACGGGGACGACTCCCATATACCCCTGACTATACCGGGGATACGCTTATCACAATGCCTTTCTGGTCTGTGCTGAAGCAGGGCATTCTGGCAGCCAAGTGGCTTGACCTTTATTAGTGAGCCTGGTTACCCCTCTCGGAACCACAGACTTAGAAATCGCCAGCTCATATACAGTGCATAAAATATATTTATATATATACCCTTATACACCATTTTAATAAAAAATATCACAAAATTCTTCTAAGTCCCTCGGGAAGAGTGAAAGACGCGCACGTTCATTTTGAGAGCTCCTAGACCTTCCTATAAGAAGTTAGCCAAAAAATAGCTTCGAAAAACGCTTAGGTTAAGTTTCAGAGTTGCTTCAAATGTACCAAAGCTGGACTTAGACATAATTTCACTCTCACAACATTATGGCTGGTTGGAGACAGTCCGAACCACAAGTACCGGGTCCATGGCTCTGGGCGTATACTGGGGGGACGGGGACGACTCCCATTAACCCCTGACTATACCGGGGATACGCTTATCACAATGCCTTTCTGGTCTGTGCTGAAGCAGTGCATTCTGGCAGCCAAGTGGCTTGACCTTTATTAGTGAGCCTGGTTACCCCCTCTCGGAACCACAGACTTAGAAATCGCCAGCTCATATACAGTGCATAAAATATATTTATATATATACCCTTATACACCATTTTAATAAAAAATATCACAAAATTCTTCTATGTCCCTCGGGAAGAGTGAAAGACGCGCACGTTCATTTTGAGAGCTCCTAGACCTTCCTATAAGAAGTTAGCCAAAATGTAGCTTCGAAAAACGCTTAGGTTGAGTTTCAGAGTTGCTTCTAATGTACCAAAGCTGGACTTAGACATAATTTCACTCTCACAACATTATGGCTGGTTGGAGACAGTCCGAACCACAAGTACCGGGTCCATGGTTCTGGGCGTATACTGGGGGGGACGGGGACGACTCCCATTAACCCCTGACTATACCGGGGATACGCTTATCACAATGAATTTCTGGTCTGTGCTGAAGCAGGGCATTCTGGCAGCCAAGTGGCTTGACCTTTATTAGTGAGCCTGGTTACCCCCTCTCGGAACCACAGACTTAGAAATCGCCAGCTCATATACAGTGCATAAAATATATTTATATATATACCCTTATACACCATTTTAATAAAAAATATCACAAAATTCTTCTAAGTCCCTCGGGAAGAGTGAAAGACGCGCACGTTCATTTTGAGAGCTCCTAGACCTTCCTATAAGAAGTTAGCCAAAAAGTAGCTTCGAAAAACGCTTAGGTTAAGTTTCAGAGTTGCTTCTAATGTACCAAAGCTGGACTTAGACATAATTTCACTCTCACAACATTATGGCTGGTTGGAGACAGTCCGAACCACAAGTACCGGGTCCATGGTTCTGGGCGTATACTGGGGGGGACGGGGACGACTCCCATTAACCCCTGACTATACCGGGGATACGCTTATCACAATGACTTTCTGGTCTGTGCTGAAGCAGGGCATTCTGGCAGCCAAGTGGCTTGACCTTTATTAGTGAGCCTGGTTACCCCCTCTCGGAACCACAGACTTAGAAATCGCCAGCTCATATACAGTGCATAAAATATATTTATATATATACCCTTATACACCATTTTAATAAAAAATATCACAAAATTCTTCTAAGTCCCTCGGGAAGAGTGAAAGACGCGCACGTTCATTTTGAGAGCTCCTAGACCTTCCTATAAGAAGTTAGCCAAAAAGTAGCTTCGAAAAACGCTTAGGTTAAGTTTCAGAGTTGCTTCTAATGTACCAAAGCTGGACTTAGACATAATTTCACTCTCACAACATTATGGCTGGTTGGAGACAGTCCGAACCACAAGTACCGGGTCCATAGTTCTGGGCGTATACTGGGAGGGACGGGGACGACTCCCATTAACCCCTGACTATACCGGGGATACGCTTATCACAATGCCTTTCTGGTCTGTGCTGAAGCAGGGCATTCTGGCAGCCAAGTGGCTTGACCTTTATTAGTGAGCCTGGTTACCCCTCTCGGAACCACAGACTTAGAAATCGCCAGCTCATATACAGTGCATAAAATATATTTATATATATACCCTTATACACCATTTTAATAAAAAATATCACAAAATTCTTCTAAGTCCCTCGGGAAGAGTGAAAGACGCGCACGTTCATTTTGAGAGCTCCTAGACCTTCCTATAAGAAGTTAGCCAAAAAATAGCTTCGAAAAACGCTTAGGTTAAGTTTCAGAGTTGCTTCTAATGTACCAAAGCTGGACTTAGACATAATTTCACTCTCACAACATTATGGCTGGTTGGAGACAGTCCGAACCACAAGTACCGGGTCCATGGCTCTGGGTGTATACTGGGGGGACGGGGACGACTCCCATTAACCCCTGACTATACCGGGGATACGCTTATCACAATGCCTTTCTGGTCTGTGCTGAAGCAGTGCATTCTGGCAGCCAAGTGGCTTGACCTTTATTAGTGAGCCTGGTTACCCCCTCTCGGAACCACAGACTTAGAAATCGCCAGCTCATATACAGTGCATAAAATATATTTATATATATACCCTTATACACCATTTTAATAAAAAATATCAGAAAATTCTTCTAAGTCCCTCGGGAAGAGTGAAAGACGCGCACGTTCATTTTGAGAGCTCCTAAACCTTCCTATAAGAAGTTAGCCAAAAAGTAGCTTCGAAAAACGCTTAGGGTAAGTTTCAGAGTTGCTTCTAATGTACCAAACCTGGACTTAGACATAATTTCACTCTCACAACATTATGGCTGGTTGGAGACAGTCCGAACCACAAGTACCGGGTCCATGGTTCTGGGCGTATACTGGGGGGGACGGGGACGACTCCCATTAACCCCTGACTATACCGGGGATACGCTTATCACAATGCCTTTCTGGTCTGTGCTGAAGCAGGGCATTCTGGCAACCAAGTGGCTTGACCTTTATTAGTGAGCCTGGTTACCCCCTCTCGGAACCACAGACTTAGAAATCGCCAGCTCATATACAGTGCATAAAATATATTTATATATATACCCTTATACACCATTTTAATACAAAATATCACAAAATTCTTCTAAGTCCCTCGGGAAGAGTGAAAGACGCGCACGTTCATTTTCAGAGCTCCTAGACCTTCCTATAAGAAGTTAGCCAAAAGTAGCTTCGAAAAACGCTTAGGGTAAGTTTCAGAGTTGCTTCTAATGTACCAAAGCTGGACTTAGACATAATTTCACTCTCACAACATTATGGCTGGTTGGAGACAGTCCGAACCACAAGTACCGGGTCCATGGTTCTGGGCGTATACTGGGGGGACGGGGACGACTCCCATTAACCCCTGACTATACCGGGGATACGCTTATCACAATGCCTTTCTGGTCTGTGCTGAAGCAGGGCATTCTGGCAGCCAAGTGGCTTGACCTTTATTAGTGAGCCTGGTTACCCCCTCTCGGAACCACAGACTTAGAAATCGCCAGCTCATATACAGTGCATAAAATATATTTATATATATACCCTTATACACCATTTTAATAAAAAATATCAGAAAATTCTTCTAAGTCCCTCGGGAAGAGTGAAAGACGCGCACGTTCATTTTGAGAGCTCCTAGACCTTCCTATAAGAAGTTAGCCAAAAAGTAGCTTCGAAAAATGCTTAGGTTAAGTTTCAGAGTTGCTTCTAATGTACCAAAGCTGGACTTAGACATAATTTCACTCTCACAACATTATGGCTGGTTGGAGACAGTCCGAACCACAAGTACCGGGTCCATGGTTCTGGGCGTATACTGGGGGGACGGGGACGACTCCCATTAACCCCTGACTATACCGGGGATACGCTTATCACAATGCCTTTCTGGTCTGTGCTGAAGCAGGGCATTCTGGCAGCCAAGTGGCTTGACCTTTATTAGTGAGCCTGGTTACCCCCTCTCGGAACCACAGACTTAGAAATCGCCAGCTCATATACAGTGCATAAAATATATTTATATATATACCCTTATACACCATTTTAATAAAAAATATCACAAAATTCTGCTAAGTCCCTCGGGAAGAGTGAAAGACGCGCACGTTCATTTTGAGAGCTCCTAGACCTTCCTATAAGAAGTTAGCCAAAAAGTAGCTTCGAAAAACGCTTAGGTTAAGTTTCAGAGTTGCTTCTAATGTACCAAAGCTGGACTTAGACATAATTTCACTCTCACAACATTATGGCTGGTTGGAGACAGTCCGAACCACAAGTACCGGGTCCATAGTTCTGGGCGTATACTGGGAGGGACGGGGACGACTCCCATTAACCCCTGACTATACCGGGGATACGCTTATCACAATGCCTTTCTGGTCTGTGCTGAAGCAGGGCATTCTGGCAGCCAAGTGGCTTGACCTTTATTAGTGAGCCTGGTTACCCCTCTCGGAACCACAGACTTAGAAATCGCCAGCTCATATACAGTGCATAAAATATATTTATATATATACCCTTATACACCATTTTAATAAAAAATATCACAAAATTCTTCTAAGTCCCTCGGGAAGAGTGAAAGACGCGCACGTTCATTTTGAGAGCTCCTAGACCTTCCTATAAGAAGTTAGCCAAAAAATAGCTTCGAAAAACGCTTAGGTTAAGTTTCAGAGTTGCTTCTAATGTACCAAAGCTGGACTTAGACATAATTTCACTCTCACAACATTATGGCTGGTTGGAGACAGTCCGAACCACAAGTACCGGGTCCATGGCTCTGGGTGTATACTGGGGGGACGGGGACGACTCCCATTAACCCCTGACTATACCGGGGATACGCTTATCACAATGCCTTTCTGGTCTGTGCTGAAGCAGTGCATTCTGGCAGCCAAGTGGCTTGACCTTTATTAGTGAGCCTGGTTACCCCCTCTCGGAACCACAGACTTAGAAATCGCCAGCTCATATACAGTGCATAAAATATATTTATATATATACCCTTATACACCATTTTAATAAAAAATATCAGAAAATTCTTCTAAGTCCCTCGGGAAGAGTGAAAGACGCGCACGTTCATTTTGAGAGCTCCTAGACCTTCCTATAAGAAGTTAGCCAAAATGTAGCTTCGAAAAACGCTTAGGTTGAGTTTCAGAGTTGCTTCTAATGTACCAAAGCTGGACTTAGACATAATTTCACTCTCACAACATTATGGCTGGTTGGAGACAGTCCGAACCACAAGTACCGGGTCCATGGTTCTGGGCGTATACTGGGGGGGACGGGGACGACTCCCATTAACCCCTGACTATACCGGGGATACGCTTATCACAATGAATTTCTGGTCTGTGCTGAAGCAGGGCATTCTGGCAGCCAAGTGGCTTGACCTTTATTAGTGAGCCTGGTTACCCCCTCTCGGAACCACAGACTTAGAAATCGCCAGCTCATATACAGTGCATAAAATATATTTATATATATACCCTTATACACCATTTTAATAAAAAATATCACAAAATTCTTCTAAGTCCCTCGGGAAGAGTGAAAGACGCGCACGTTCATTTTGAGAGCTCCTAGACCTTCCTATAAGAAGTTAGCCAAAAAGTAGCTTCGAAAAACGCTTAGGTTAAGTTTCAGAGTTGCTTCTAATGTACCAAAGCTGGACTTAGACATAATTTCACTCTCACAACATTATGGCTGGTTGGAGACAGTCCGAACCACAAGTACCGGGTCCATGGTTCTGGGCGTATACTGGGGGGACGGGGACGATTCCCATTAACCCCTGACTATACCGGGGATACGCTTATCACAATGCCTTTCTGGTCTGTGCTGAAGCAGGGCATTCTGGCAGCCAAGTGGCTTGACCTTTATTAGTGAGCCTGGTTACCCCCTCTCGGAACCACAGACTTAGAAATCGCCAGCTCATATACAGTGCATAAAATATATTTATATATATACCCTTATACACCATTTTACTAAAAAATATCTCAAAATTCTTCTAAGTCCCTCGGTAAGAGTGAAAGACGCGCACGTTCATTTTCAGAGCTCCTAAACCTTCCTATAAGAAGTTAGCCAAAAAGTAGCTTCGAAAAACGCTTAGGGTAAGTTTCAGAGTTGCTTCTAATGTACCAAACCTGGACTTAGACATAATTTCACTCTCACAACATTATGGCTGGTTGGAGACAGTCCGAACCACAAGTACCGGGTCCATGGTTCTGGGCGTATACTGGGGGGGACGGGGACGACTCCCATTAACCCCTGACTATACCGGGGATACGCTTATCACAATGCCTTTCTGGTCTGTGCTGAAGCAGGGCATTCTGGCAACCAAGTGGCTTGACCTTTATTAGTGAGCCTGGTTACCCCCTCTCGGAACCACAGACTTAGAAATCGCCAGCTCATATACAGTGCATAAAATATATTTATATATATACCCTTATACACCATTTTACTAAAAAATATCTCAAAATTCTTCTAAGTCCCTCGGTAAGAGTGAAAGACGCGCACGTTCATTTTCAGAGCTCCTAAACCTTCCTATAAGAAGTTAGCCAAAAAGTAGCTTCGAAAAACGCTTAGGGTAAGTTTCAGAGTTGCTTCTAATGTACCAAACCTGGACTTAGACATAATTTCACTCTCACAACATTATGGCTGGTTGGAGACAGTCCGAACCACAAGTACCGGGTCCATGGTTCTGGGCGTATACTGGGGGGGACGGGGACGACTCCCATTAACCCCTGACTATACCGGGGATACGCTTATCACAATGCCTTTCTGGTCTGTGCTGAAGCAGGGCATTCTGGCAACCAAGTGGCTTGACCTTTATTAGTGAGCCTGGTTACCCCCTCTCGGAACCACAGACTTAGAAATCGCCAGCTCATATACAGTGCATAAAATATATTTATATATATACCCTTATACACCATTTTAATACAAAATATCACAAAATTCTTCTAAGTCCCTCGGGAAGAGTGAAAGACGCGCACGTTCATTTTCAGAGCTCCTAGACCTTCCTATAAGAAGTTAGCCAAAAGTAGCTTCGAAAAACGCTTAGGGTAAGTTTCAGAGTTGCTTCTAATGTACCAAAGCTGGACTTAGACATAATTTCACTCTCACAACATTATGGCTGGTTGGAGACAGTCCGAACCACAAGTACCGGGTCCATGGTTCTGGGCGTATACTGGGGGGACGGGGACGACTCCCATTAACCCCTGACTATACCGGGGATACGCTTATCACAATGCCTTTCTGGTCTGTGCTGAAGCAGGGCATTCTGGCAGCCAAGTGGCTTGACCTTTATTAGTGAGCCTGGTTACCCCCTCTCGGAACCACAGACTTAGAAATCGCCAGCTCATATACAGTGCATAAAATATATTTATATATATACCCTTATACACCATTTTAATAAAAAATATCAGAAAATTCTTCTAAGTCCCTCGGGAAGAGTGAAAGACGCGCACGTTCATTTTGAGAGCTCCTAGACCTTCCTATAAGAAGTTAGCCAAAAAGTAGCTTCGAAAAATGCTTAGGTTAAGTTTCAGAGTTGCTTCTAATGTACCAAAGCTGGACTTAGACATAATTTCACTCTCACAACATTATGGCTGGTTGGAGACAGTCCGAACCACAAGTACCGGGTCCATGGTTCTGGGCGTATACTGGGGGGACGGGGACGACTCCCATTAACCCCTGACTATACCGGGGATACGCTTATCACAATGCCTTTCTGGTCTGTGCTGAAGCAGGGCATTCTGGCAGCCAAGTGGCTTGACCTTTATTAGTGAGCCTGGTTACCCCCTCTCGGAACCACAGACTTAGAAATCGCCAGCTCATATACAGTGCATAAAATATATTTATATATATACCCTTATACACCATTTTACTAAAAAATATCACAAAATTCTTCTAAGTCCCTCGGTAAGAGTGAAAGACGCGCACGTTCATTTTCAGAGCTCCTAAACCTTCCTATAAGAAGTTAGCCAAAAAGTAGCTTCGAAAAACGCTTAGGGTAAGTTTCAGAGTTGCTTCTAATGTACCAAACCTGGACTTAGACATAATTTCACTCTCACAACATTATGGCTGGTTGGAGACAGTCCGAACCACAAGTACCGGGTCCATGGTTCTGGGCGTATACTGGGGGGGACGGGGACGACTCCCATTAACCCCTGACTATACCGGGGATACGCTTATCACAATGCCTTTCTGGTCTGTGCTGAAGCAGGGCATTCTGGCAACCAAGTGGCTTGACCTTTATTAGTGAGCCTGGTTACCCCCTCTCGGAACCACAGACTTAGAAATCGCCAGCTCATATACAGTGCATAAAATATATTTATATATATACCCTTATACACCATTTTAATACAAAATATCACAAAATTCTTCTAAGTCCCTCGGGAAGAGTGAAAGACGCGCACGTTCATTTTCAGAGCTCCTAGACCTTCCTATAAGAAGTTAGCCAAAAGTAGCTTCGAAAAACGCTTAGGGTAAGTTTCAGAGTTGCTTCTAATGTACCAAAGCTGGACTTAGACATAATTTCACTCTCACAACATTATGGCTGGTTGGAGACAGTCCGAACCACAAGTACCGGGTCCATGGTTCTGGGCGTATACTGGGGGGACGGGGACGACTCCCATTAACCCCTGACTATACCGGGGATACGCTTATCACAATGCCTTTCTGGTCTGTGCTGAAGCAGGGCATTCTGGCAGCCAAGTGGCTTGACCTTTATTAGTGAGCCTGGTTACCCCCTCTCGGAACCACAGACTTAGAAATCGCCAGCTCATATACAGTGCATAAAATATATTTATATATATACCCTTATACACCATTTTAATAAAAAATATCAGAAAATTCTTCTAAGTCCCTCGGGAAGAGTGAAAGACGCGCACGTTCATTTTGAGAGCTCCTAGACCTTCCTATAAGAAGTTAGCCAAAAAGTAGCTTCGAAAAATGCTTAGGTTAAGTTTCAGAGTTGCTTCTAATGTACCAAAGCTGGACTTAGACATAATTTCACTCTCACAACATTATGGCTGGTTGGAGACAGTCCGAACCACAAGTACCGGGTCCATGGTTCTGGGCGTATACTGGGGGGACGGGGACGACTCCCATTAACCCCTGACTATACCGGGGATACGCTTATCACAATGCCTTTCTGGTCTGTGCTGAAGCAGGGCATTCTGGCAGCCAAGTGGCTTGACCTTTATTAGTGAGCCTGGTTACCCCCTCTCGGAACCACAGACTTAGAAATCGCCAGCTCATATACAGTGCATAAAATATATTTATATACTGTATATACCCTTATACACCATTTTAATAAAAAATATCACAAAATTCTTCTAAGTCCCTCGGGAAGAGTGAAAGACGCGCACATTCATTTTGAGAGCTCCTAGACCTTCCTATAAGAAGTTAGCCAAAAAGTAGCTTCGAAAAACGCTTAGGTTAAGTTTCAGAGTTGCTTCTAATGTACCAAAGCTGGACTTAGACATAATTTCACTCTCACAACATTATGGCTGGTTGGAGACAGTCCGAACCACAAGTACCGGGTCCATGGTTCTGGGCGTATACTGGGGGGACGGGGACGACTCCCATTAACCCCTGACTATACCGGGGATACGCTTATCACAATGCCTTTCTGGTCTGTGCTGAAGCAGGGCATTCTGGCAGCCAAGTGGCTTGACCATTATTAGTGAGCCTGGTTACCCCTCTCGGAACCAGAGACTTAGAAATCGCCAGCTCATATACAGTGCATAAAATATATTTATATATATACCCTTATACACCATTTTAATAAAAAATATCACAAAATTCTTCTAAGTCCCTCGGGAAGAGTGAAAGACGCGCACGTTCATTTTGAGAGCTCCTAAACCTTCCTATAAGAAGTTAGCCAAGAAGTAGCTTCGAAAAACGCTTAGGTTAAGTTTCAGAGTTGCTTCTAATGTACCAAAGCTGGACTTAGACATAATTTCACTCTCACAACATTATGGCTGGTTGGAGACAGTCCGAACCACAAGTACCGGGTCCATGGTTCTGGGCGTATACTGGGGGGACGGGGACGACTCCCATTAACCCCTGACTATACCGGGGATACGCTTATCACAATGCCTTTCTGGTCTGTGCTGAAGCAGGGCATTCTGGCAACCAAGTGGCTTGACCTTTATTAGTGAGCCTGGTTACCCCCTCTCGGAACCACAGACTTAGAAATCGCCAGCTCATATACAGTGCATAAAATATATTTATATATATACCCTTATACACCATTTTAATAAAAAATATCACAAAATTCTTCTAAGTCCCTCGGGAAGAGTGAAAGACGCGCACGTTCATTTTCAGAGCTCCTAGACCTTCCTATAAGAAGTTACCAAAAAGGAGCTTCGAAAAACGCTTAGGGTAAGTTTCAGAGTTGCTTCTAATGTACCAAAGCTGGACTTAGACATAATTTCACTCTCACAACATTATGGCTGGTTGGAGACAGTCCGAACCACAAGTACCGGGTCCATGGTTCTGGGCGTATACTGGGGGGGACGGGGACGACTCCCATTAACCCCTGACTATACCGGGGATACGCTTATCACAATGCCTTTCTGGTCTGTGCTGAAGCAGGGCATTCTGGCAGCCAAGTGGCTTGACCTTTATTAGTGAGCCTGGTTACCCCCTCTCGGAACCACAGACTTAGAAATCGCCAGCTCATATACAGTGCATAAAATATATTTATATATATACCCTTATACACCATTTTAATAAAAAATATCACAAAATTCTTCTAAGTCCCTCGGGAAGAGTGAAAGACGCGCACGTTCATTTTGAGAGCTCCTAAACCTTCCTATAAGAAGTTAGCCAAGAAGTAGCTTCGAAAAACGCTTAGGTTAAGTTTCAGAGTTGCTTCTAATGTACCAAAGCTGGACTTAGACATAATTTCACTCTCACAACATTATGGCTGGTTGGAGACAGTCCGAACCACAAGTACCGGGTCCATGGTTCTGGGCGTATACTGGGGGGGCGGGGACGACTCCCATTAACCCCTGACTATACCGGGGATACGCTTATCACAATGCCTTTCTGGTCTGTGCTGAAGCAGGGCATTCTGGCAACCAAGTGAATTGACCTTTATTAGTGAGCCTGGTTACCCCCTCTCGGAACCACAGACTTAGAAATCGCCAGCTCATATACAGTGCATAAAATATATTTATATATATACCCTTATACACCATTTTAATAAAAAATATCACAAAATTCTTCTAAGTCCCTCGGTAAGAGTGAAAGACGCGCACGTTCATTTTCAGAGCTCCAAGACCTTCCTATAAGAAGTTATCCAAAAAGTAGCTTCGAAAAACGCTTAGGTTAAGTTTCAGAGTTGCTTCTAATGTACCAAAGCTGGACTTAGACATAATTTCACTCTCACAACATTATGGCTGGTTGGAGACAGTCCGAACCACAAGTACCGGGTCCATAGTTCTGGGCGTATACTGGGAGGGACGGGGACGACTCCCATTAACCCCTGACTATACCGGGGATACGCTTATCACAATGCCTTTCTGGTCTGTGCTGAAGCAGGGCATTCTGGCAGCCAAGTGGCTTGACCTTTATTAGTGAGCCTGGTTACCCCTCTCGGAACCACAGACTTAGAAATCGCCAGCTCATATACAGTGCATAAAATATATTTATATATATACCCTTATACACCATTTTAATAAAAAATATCACAAAATTCTTCTAAGTCCCTCGGGAAGAGTGAAAGACGCGCACGTTCATTTTCAGAGCTCCTAGACCTTCCTATAAGAAGTTAGCCAAAAAGTAGCTTCGAAAAACGCTTAGGTTGAGTTTCAGAGTTGCTTCTAATGTACCAAAGCTGGACTTAGACATAATTTCACTCTCACAACATTATGGCTGGTTGGAGACAGTCCGAACCACAAGTACCGGGTCCATGGTTCTGGGCGTATACTGGGGGGGACGGGGACGACTCCCATTAACCCCTGACTATACCGGGGATACGCTTATCACAATGACTTTCTGGTTTGTGCTGAAGCAGGGCATTCTGGCAGCCAAGTGGCATGACCTTTATTAGTGAGCCTGGTTACCCCCTCTCGGAACCACAGACTTAGAAATCGCCAGCTCATATACAGTGCATAAAATATATTTATATATATACCCTTATACACCATTTTAATAAAAAATATCACAAAATTCTTCTAAGTCCCTCGGGAAGAGTGAAAGACGCGCACGTTCATTTTGAGAGCTCCTAGACCTTCCTATAAGAAGTTAGCCAAAAAGTAGCTTCGAAAAACGCTTAGGTTAAGTTTCAGAGTTGCTTCTAATGTACCAAAGCTGGACTTAGACATAATTTCACTCTCACAACATTATGGCTGGTTGGAGACAGTCCGAACCACAAGTACCGGGTCCATGGTTCTGGGCGTATACTGGGGGGACGGGGACAACTCCCATTAACCCCTGACTATACCGGGGATATGCTTATCACAATGCCTTTCTGGTCTGTGCTGAAGCAGGGCATTCTGGCAGCCAAGTGGCTTGACCTTTATTAGTGAGCCTGGTTACCCCCTCTCGGAACCACAGACTTAGAAATCGCCAGCTCATATACAGTGCATAAAATATATTTATATATATATACCCTTATACACCATTTTAATAAAAAATATCACAAAATTCTTCTAAGTCCCTCGGGAAGAGTGAAAGACGCGCACGTTCATTTTGAGAGCTCCTAGACCTTCCTATAAGAAGTTAGCCAAAAAGTAGCTTCGAAAAACGCTTAGGTTGAGTTTCAGAGTTGCTTCTAATGTACCAAAGCTGGACTTAGACATAATTTCACTCTCACAACATTATGGCTGGTTGGAGACAGTCCGAACCACAAGTACCGGGTCCATGGTTCTGGGCGTATACTGGGGGGGACGGGGACGACTCCCATTAACCCCTGACTATACCGGGGATACGCTTATCACAATGACTTTCTGGTCTGTGCTGAAGCAGGGCATTCTGGCAGCCAAGTGGCTTGACCTTTATTAGTGAGCCTGGTTACCCCCTCTCGGAACAACAGACTTAGAAATCGCCAGCTCATATACAGTGCATAAAATATATTTATATATATACCCTTATACACCATTTTAATAAAAAATATCACAAAATTCTTCTAAGTCCCTCGGGAAGAGTGAAAGACGCGCACGTTCATTTTGAGAGCTCCTAGACCTTCCTATAAGAAGTTAGCCAAAAAGTAGCTTCGAAAAACGCTTAGGTTAAGTTTCAGAGTTGCTTCTAATGTACCAAAGCTGGACTTAGACATAATTTCACTCTCACAACATTATGGCTGGTTGGAGACAGTCCGAACCACAAGTACCGGGTCCATGGTTCTGGGCGTATACTGGGGGGACGGGGACAACTCCCATTAACCCCTGACTATACCGGGGATATGCTTATCACAATGCCTTTCTGGTCTGTGCTGAAGCAGGGCATTCTGGCAGCCAAGTGGCTTGACCTTTATTAGTGAGCCTGGTTACCCCCTCTCGGAACCACAGACTTAGAAATCGCCAGCTCATATACAGTGCATAAAATATATTTATATATATATACCCTTATACACCATTTTAATAAAAAATATCACAAAATTCTTCTAAGTCCCTCGGGAAGAGTGAAAGACGCGCACGTTCATTTTGAGAGCTCCTAGACCTTCCTATAAGAAGTTAGCCAAAAAGTAGCTTCGAAAAACGCTTAGGTTGAGTTTCAGAGTTGCTTCTAATGTACCAAAGCTGGACTTAGACATAATTTCACTCTCACAACATTATGGCTGGTTGGAGACAGTCCGAACCACAAGTACCGGGTCCATGGTTCTGGGCGTATACTGGGGGGGACGGGGACGACTCCCATTAACCCCTGACTATACCGGGGATACGCTTATCACAATGACTTTCTGGTCTGTGCTGAAGCAGGGCATTCTGGCAGCCAAGTGGCTTGACCTTTATTAGTGAGCCTGGTTACCCCCTCTCGGAACAACAGACTTAGAAATCGCCAGCTCATATACAGTGCATAAAATATATTTATATATATACCCTTATACACCATTTTAATAAAAAATATCACAAAATTATTCTAAGTCCCTCGGGAAGAGTGAAAGACGCGCACGTTCATTTTGAGAGCTCCTAGACCTTCCTATAAGAAGTTAGCCAAAAAGTAGCTTCGAAAAACGCTTAGGTTAAGTTTCAGAGTTGCTTCTAATGTACCAAAGCTGGACTTAGACATAATTTCACTCTCACAACATTATGGCTGGTTGGAGACAGTCCGAACCACAAGTACCGGGTCCATAGTTCTGGGCGTATACTGGGAGGGACGGGGACGACTCCCATATACCCCTGACTATACCGGGGATACGCTTATCACAATGCCTTTCTGGTCTGTGCTGAAGCAGGGCATTCTGGCAGCCAAGTGGCTTGACCTTTATTAGTGAGCCTGGTTACCCCTCTCGGAACCACAGACTTAGAAATCGCCAGCTCATATACAGTGCATAAAATATATTTATATATATACCCTTATACACCATTTTAATAAAAAATATCACAAAATTCTTCTAAGTCCCTCGGGAAGAGTGAAAGACGCGCACGTTCATTTTGAGAGCTCCTAGACCTTCCTATAAGAAGTTAGCCAAAAAATAGCTTCGAAAAACGCTTAGGTTAAGTTTCAGAGTTGCTTCTAATGTACCAAAGCTGGACTTAGACATAATTTCACTCTCACAACATTATGGCTGGTTGGAGACAGTCCGAACCACAAGTACCGGGTCCATGGCTCTGGGCGTATACTGGGGGGACGGGGACGACTCCCATTAACCCCTGACTATACCGGGGATACGCTTATCACAATGCCTTTCTGGTCTGTGCTGAAGCAGTGCATTCTGGCAGCCAAGTGGCTTGACCTTTATTAGTGAGCCTGGTTACCCCCTCTCGGAACCACAGACTTAGAAATCGCCAGCTCATATACAGTGCATAAAATATATTTATATATATACCCTTATACACCATTTTAATAAAAAATATCAGAAAATTCTTCTAAGTCCCTCGGGAAGAGTGAAAGACGCGCACGTTCATTTTGAGAGCTCCTAGACCTTCCTATAAGAAGTTAGCCAAAATGTAGCTTCGAAAAACGCTTAGGTTGAGTTTCAGAGTTGCTTCTAATGTACCAAAGCTGGACTTAGACATAATTTCACTCTCACAACATTATGGCTGGTTGGAGACAGTCCGAACCACAAGTACCGGGTCCATGGTTCTGGGCGTATACTGGGGGGGACGGGGACGACTCCCATTAACCCCTGACTATACCGGGGATACGCTTATCACAATGAATTTCTGGTCTGTGCTGAAGCAGGGCATTCTGGCAGCCAAGTGGCTTGACCTTTATTAGTGAGCCTGGTTACCCCCTCTCGGAACCACAGACTTAGAAATCGCCAGCTCATATACAGTGCATAAAATATATTTATATATATACCCTTATACACCATTTTAATAAAAAATATCACAAAATTCTTCTAAGTCCCTCGGGAAGAGTGAAAGACGCGCACATTCATTTTGAGAGCTCCTAGACCTTCCTATAAGAAGTTAGCCAAAAAGTAGCTTCGAAAAATGCTTAGGTTAAGTTTCAGAGTTGCTTCTAATGTACCAAAGCTGGACTTAGACATAATTTCACTCTCACAACATTATGGCTGGTTGGAGACAGTCCGAACCACAAGTACCGGGTCCATGGTTCTGGGCGTATACTGGGGGGGACGGGGACGACTCCCATTAACCCCTGACTATACCGGGGATACGCTTATCACAATGACTTTCTGGTCTGTGCTGAAGCAGGGCATTCTGGCAGCCAAGTGGCTTGACCTTTATTAGTGAGCCTGGTTACCCCCTCTCGGAACCACAGACTTAGAAATCGCCAGCTCATATACAGTGCATAAAATATATTTATATATATACCCTTATACACCATTTTAATAAAAAATATCACAAAATTCTGCTAAGTCCCTCGGGAAGAGTGAAAGACGCGCACGTTCATTTTGAGAGCTCCTAGACCTTCCTATAAGAAGTTAGCCAAAAAGTAGCTTCGAAAAACGCTTAGGTTAAGTTTCAGAGTTGCTTCTAATGTACCAAAGCTGGACTTAGACATAATTTCACTCTCACAACATTATGGCTGGTTGGAGACAGTCCGAACCACAAGTACCGGGTCCATAGTTCTGGGCGTATACTGGGAGGGACGGGGACGACTCCCATTAACCCCTGACTATACCGGGGATACGCTTATCACAATGCCTTTCTGGTCTGTGCTGAAGCAGGGCATTCTGGCAGCCAAGTGGCTTGACCTTTATTAGTGAGCCTGGTTACCCCTCTCGGAACCACAGACTTAGAAATCGCCAGCTCATATACAGTGCATAAAATATATTTATATATATACCCTTATACACCATTTTAATAAAAAATATCACAAAATTCTTCTAAGTCCCTCGGGAAGAGTGAAAGACGCGCACGTTCATTTTGAGAGCTCCTAGACCTTCCTATAAGAAGTTAGCCAAAATGTAGCTTCGAAAAACGCTTAGGTTGAGTTTCAGAGTTGCTTCTAATGTACCAAAGCTGGACTTAGACATAATTTCACTCTCACAACATTATGGCTGGTTGGAGACAGTCCGAACCACAAGTACCGGGTCCATGGTTCTGGGCGTATACTGGGGGGGACGGGGACGACTCCCATTAACCCCTGACTATACCGGGGATACGCTTATCACAATGAATTTCTGGTCTGTGCTGAAGCAGGGCATTCTGGCAGCCAAGTGGCTTGACCTTTATTAGTGAGCCTGGTTACCCCCTCTCGGAACCACAGACTTAGAAATCGCCAGCTCATATACAGTGCATAAAATATATTTATATATATACCCTTATACACCATTTTAATAAAAATATCACAAAATTCTTCTAAGTCCCTCGGGAAGAGTGAAAGACGCGCACGTTCATTTTGAGAGCTCCTAGACCTTCCTATAAGAAGTTAGCCAAAAAGTATCTTCGAAAAACGCTTAGGTTAAGTTTCAGAGTTGCTTCTAATGTACCAAAGCTGGACTTAGACATAATTTCACTCTCACAACATTATGGCTGGTTGGAGACAGTCCGAACCACAAGTACCGGGTCCATAGTTCTGGGCGTATACTGGGAGGGACGGGGACGACTCCCATTAACCCCTGACTATACCGGGGATACGCTTATCACAATGCCTTTCTGGTCTGTGCTGAAGCAGGGCATTCTGGCAGCCAAGTGGCTTGACCTTTATTAGTGAGCCTGGTTACCCCTCTCGGAACCACAGACTTAGAAATCGCCAGCTCATATACAGTGCATAAAATATATTTATATATATACCCTTATACACCATTTTAATAAAAAATATCACAAAATTCTTCTAAGTCCCTCGGGAAGAGTGAAAGACGCGCACGTTCATTTTGAGAGCTCCTAGACCTTCCTATAAGAAGTTAGCCAAAAAATAGCTTCGAAAAACGCTTAGGTTAAGTTTCAGAGTTGCTTCTAATGTACCAAAGCTGGACTTAGACATAATTTCACTCTCACAACATTATGGCTGGTTGGAGACAGTCCGAACCACAAGTACCGGGTCCATGGCTCTGGGCGTATACTGGGGGGACGGGGACGACTCCCATTAACCCCTGACTATACCGGGGATACGCTTATCACAATGCCTTTCTGGTCTGTGCTGAAGCAGTGCATTCTGGCAGCCAAGTGGCTTGACCTTTATTAGTGAGCCTGGTTACCCCCTCTCGGAACCACAGACTTAGAAATCGCCAGCTCATATACAGTGCATAAAATATATTTATATATATACCCTTATACACCATTTTAATAAAAAATATCAGAAAATTCTTCTACTGTAAGTCCCTCGGGAAGAGTGAAAGACGCGCACGTTCATTTTGAGAGCTCCTAGACCTTCCTATAAGAAGTTAGCCAAAATGTAGCTTCGAAAAACGCTTAGGTTGAGTTTCAGAGTTGCTTCTAATGTACCAAAGCTGGACTTAGACATAATTTCACTCTCACAACATTATGGCTGGTTGGAGACAGTCCGAACCACAAGTACCGGGTCCATGGTTCTGGGCGTATACTGGGGGGGACGGGGACGACTCCCATTAACCCCTGACTATACCGGGGATACGCTTATCACAATGAATTTCTGGTCTGTGCTGAAGCAGGGCATTCTGGCAGCCAAGTGGCTTGACCTTTATTAGTGAGCCTGGTTACCCCCTCTCGGAACCACAGACTTAGAAATCGCCAGCTCATATACAGTGCATAAAATATATTTATATATATACCCTTATACACCATTTTAATAAAAATATCACAAAATTCTTCTAAGTCCCTCGGGAAGAGTGAAAGACGCGCACGTTCATTTTGAGAGCTCCTAGACCTTCCTATAAGAAGTTAGCCAAAAAGTATCTTCGAAAAACGCTTAGGTTAAATTTCAGAGTTGCTTCTAATGTACCAAAGCTGGACTTAGACATAATTTCACTCTCACAACATTATGGCTGGTTGGAGACAGTCCGAACCACAAGTACCGGGTCCATGGTTCTGGGCGTATACTGGGGGGACGGGGACGACTCCCATTAACCCCTGACTATACCGGGGATACGCTTATCACAATGCCTTTCTGGTCTGTGCTGAAGCAGGGCATTCTGGCAGCCAAGTGGCTTGACCTTTATTAGTGAGCCTGGTTACCCCCTCTCGGAACCACAGACTTAGAAATCTCCAGCTCATATACAGTGCATAAAATATATTTATATATATACCCTTATACACCATTTTAATAAAAAATATCACAAAATTCTTCTAAGTCCCTCGGGAAGAGTGAGAGACGCGCACGTTCATTTTCAGAGCTCCTAGACCTTCCTATAAGAAGTTAGCCAAAAAGTAGCTTCGAAAAATGCTTAGGTTAAGTTTCAGAGTTGCTTCTAATGTACCAAAGCTGGACTTAGACATAATTTCACTCTCACAACATTATGGCTGGTTGGAGACAGTCCGAACCACAAGTACCGGGTCCATGGTTCTGGGCGTATACTGGGGGGACGGGGACGATTCCCATTAACCCCTGACTATACCGGGGATACGCTTATCACAATGCCTTTCTGGTCTGTGCTGAAGCAGGGCATTCTGGCAGCCAAGTGGCTTGACCTTTATTAGTGAGCCTGGTTACCCCCTCTCGGAACCACAGACTTAGAAATCGCCAGCTCATATACAGTGCATAAAATATATTTATATATATACCCTTATACACCATTTTACTAAAAAATATCACAAAATTCTTCTAAGTCCCTCGGTAAGAGTGAAAGACGCGCACGTTCATTTTCAGAGCTCCTAAACCTTCCTATAAGAAGTTAGCCAAAAAGTAGCTTCGAAAAACGCTTAGGGTAAGTTTCAGAGTTGCTTCTAATGTACCAAACCTGGACTTAGACATAATTTCACTCTCACAACATTATGGCTGGTTGGAGACAGTCCGAACCACAAGTACCGGGTCCATGGTTCTGGGCGTATACTGGGGGGGACGGGGACGACTCCCATTAACCCCTGACTATACCGGGGATACGCTTATCACAATGCCTTTCTGGTCTGTGCTGAAGCAGGGCATTCTGGCAACCAAGTGGCTTGACCTTTATTAGTGAGCCTGGTTACCCCCTCTCGGAACCACAGACTTAGAAATCGCCAGCTCATATACAGTGCATAAAATATATTTATATATATACCCTTATACACCATTTTAATACAAAATATCACAAAATTCTTCTAAGTCCCTCGGGAAGAGTGAAAGACGCGCACGTTCATTTTCAGAGCTCCTAGACCTTCCTATAAGAAGTTAGCCAAAAGTAGCTTCGAAAAACGCTTAGGGTAAGTTTCAGAGTTGCTTCTAATGTACCAAAGCTGGACTTAGACATAATTTCACTCTCACAACATTATGGCTGGTTGGAGACAGTCCGAACCACAAGTACCGGGTCCATGGTTCTGGGCGTATACTGGGGGGACGGGGACGACTCCCATTAACCCCTGACTATACCGGGGATACGCTTATCACAATGCCTTTCTGGTCTGTGCTGAAGCAGGGCATTCTGGCAGCCAAGTGGCTTGACCTTTATTAGTGAGCCTGGTTACCCCCTCTCGGAACCACAGACTTAGAAATCGCCAGCTCATATACAGTGCATAAAATATATTTATATATATACCCTTATACACCATTTTAATAAAAAATATCAGAAAATTCTTCTAAGTCCCTCGGGAAGAGTGAAAGACGCGCACGTTCATTTTGAGAGCTCCTAGACCTTCCTATAAGAAGTTAGCCAAAAAGTAGCTTCGAAAAATGCTTAGGTTAAGTTTCAGAGTTGCTTCTAATGTACCAAAGCTGGACTTAGACATAATTTCACTCTCACAACATTATGGCTGGTTGGAGACAGTCCGAACCACAAGTACCGGGTCCATGGTTCTGGGCGTATACTGGGGGGACGGGGACGACTCCCATTAACCCCTGACTATACCGGTGATACGCTTATCACAATGCCTTTCTGGTCTGTGCTGAAGCAGGGCATTCTGGCAGCCAAGTGGCTTGACCTTTATTAGTGAGCCTGGTTACCCCCTCTCGGAACCACAGACTTAGAAATCGCCAGCTCATATACAGTGCATAAAATATATTTATATATATACCCTTATACACCATTTTAATAAAAAATATCAGAAAATTCTTCTAAGTCCCTCGGGAAGAGTGAAAGACGCGCACGTTCATTTTGAGAGCTCCTAGACCTTCCTATAAGAAGTTAGCCAAAAAGTAGCTTCGAAAAATGCTTAGGTTAAGTTTCAGAGTTGCTTCTAATGTACCAAAGCTGGACTTAGACATAATTTCACTCTCACAACATTATGGCTGGTTGGAGACAGTCCGAACCACAAGTACCGGGTCCATGGTTCTGGGCGTATACTGGGGGGACGGGGACGACTCCCATTAACCCCTGACTATACCGGGGATACGCTTATCACAATGCCTTTCTGGTCTGTGCTGAAGCAGGGCATTCTGGCAGCCAAGTGGCTTGACCTTTATTAGTGAGCCTGGTTACCCCCTCTCGGAACCACAGACTTAGAAATCGCCAGCTCATATACAGTGCATAAAATATATTTATATATATACCCTTATACACCATTTTAATAAAAAATATCACAAAATTCTTCTAAGTCCCTCGGGAAGAGTGAAAGACGCGCACATTCATTTTGAGAGCTCCTAGACCTTCCTATAAGAAGTTAGCCAAAAAGTAGCTTCGAAAAACGCTTAGGTTAAGTTTCAGAGTTGCTTCTAATGTACCAAAGCTGGACTTAGACATAATTTCACTCTCACAACATTATGGCTGGTTGGAGACAGTCCGAACCACAAGTACCGGGTCCATGGTTCTGGGCGTATACTGGGGGGACGGGGACGACTCCCATTAACCCCTGACTATACCGGGGATACGCTTATCACAATGCCTTTCTGGTCTGTGCTGAAGCAGGGCATTCTGGCAGCCAAGTGGCTTGACCATTATTAGTGAGCCTGGTTACCCCTCTCGGAACCAGAGACTTAGAAATCGCCAGCTCATATACAGTGCATAAAATATATTTATATATATACCCTTATACACCATTTTAATAAAAAATATCACAAAATTCTTCTAAGTCCCTCGGGAAGAGTGAAAGACGCGCACGTTCATTTTGAGAGCTCCTAAACCTTCCTATAAGAAGTTAGCCAAGAAGTAGCTTCGAAAAACGCTTAGGTTAAGTTTCAGAGTTGCTTCTAATGTACCAAAGCTGGACTTAGACATAATTTCACTCTCACAACATTATGGCTGGTTGGAGACAGTCCGAACCACAAGTACCGGGTCCATGGTTCTGGGCGTATACTGGGGGGACGGGGACGACTCCCATTAACCCCTGACTATACCGGGGATACGCTTATCACAATGCCTTTCTGGTCTGTGCTGAAGCAGGGCATTCTGGCAACCAAGTGGCTTGACCTTTATTAGTGAGCCTGGTTACCCCCTCTCGGAACCACAGACTTAGAAATCGCCAGCTCATATACAGTGCATAAAATATATTTATATATATACCCTTATACACCATTTTAATAAAAAATATCACAAAATTCTTCTAAGTCCCTCGGGAAGAGTGAAAGACGCGCACGTTCATTTTCAGAGCTCCTAGACCTTCCTATAAGAAGTTACCAAAAAGGAGCTTCGAAAAACGCTTAGGGTAAGTTTCAGAGTTGCTTCTAATGTACCAAAGCTGGACTTAGACATAATTTCACTCTCACAACATTATGGCTGGTTGGAGACAGTCCGAACCACAAGTACCGGGTCCATGGTTCTGGGCGTATACTGGGGGGGACGGGGACGACTCCCATTAACCCCTGACTATACCGGGGATACGCTTATCACAATGCCTTTCTGGTCTGTGCTGAAGCAGGGCATTCTGGCAGCCAAGTGGCTTGACCTTTATTAGTGAGCCTGGTTACCCCCTCTCGGAACCACAGACTTAGAAATCGCCAGCTCATATACAGTGCATAAAATATATTTATATATATACCCTTATACACCATTTTAATAAAAAATATCACAAAATTCTTCTAAGTCCCTCGGGAAGAGTGAAAGACGCGCACGTTCATTTTCAGAGCTCCTAGACCTTCCTATAAGAAGTTACCAAAAAGGAGCTTCGAAAAACGCTTAGGGTAAGTTTCAGAGTTGCTTCTAATGTACCAAAGCTGGACTTAGACATAATTTCACTCTCACAACATTATGGCTGGTTGGAGACAGTCCGAACCACAAGTACCGGGTCCATGGTTCTGGGCGTATACTGGGGGGGACGGGGACGACTCCCATTAACCCCTGACTATACCGGGGATACGCTTATCACAATGCCTTTCTGGTCTGTGCTGAAGCAGGGCATTCTGGCAGCCAAGTGGCTTGACCTTTATTAGTGAGCCTGGTTACCCCCTCTCGGAACCACAGACTTAGAAATCGCCAGCTCATATACAGTGCATAAAATATATTTATATATATACCCTTATACACCATTTTAATAAAAAATATCACAAAATTCTTCTAAGTCCCTCGGTAAGAGTGAAAGACGCGCACGTTCATTTTCAGAGCTCCAAGACCTTCCTATAAGAAGTTAGCCAAAAAGTAGCTTCGAAAAACGCTTAGGTTAAGTTTCAGAGTTGCTTCTAATGTACCAAAGCTGGACTTAGACATAATTTCACTCTCACAACATTATGGCTGGTTGGAGACAGTCCGAACCACAAGTACCGGGTCCATGGTTCTGGGCGTATACTGGGGGGACGGGGACGACTCCCATTAACCCCTGACTATACCGGGGATACGCTTATCACAATGCCTTTCTGGTCTGTGCTGAAGCAGGGCATTCTGTCAGCCAAGTGGCTTGACCTTTATTAGTGAGCCTGGTTACCCCTCTCGGAACCAGAGACTTAGAAATCGCCAGCTCATATACAGTGCATAAAATATATTTATATATATACCCTTATACACCATTTTAATAAAAAATATCACAAAATTCTTCTAAGTCCCTCGGGAAGAGTGAAAGACGCGCACGTTCATTTTGAGAGCTCCTAAACCTTCCTATAAGAAGTTAGCCAAGAAGTAGCTTCGAAAAACGCTTAGGTTAAGTTTCAGAGTTGCTTCTAATGTACCAAAGCTGGACTTAGACATAATTTCACTCTCACAACATTATGGCTGGTTGGAGACAGTCCGAACCACAAGTACCGGGTCCATGGTTCTGGGCGTATACTGGGGGGACGGGGACGACTCCCATTAACCCCTGACTATACCGGGGATACGCTTATCACAATGCCTTTCTGGTCTGTGCTGAAGCAGGGCATTCTGGCAACCAAGTGAATTGACCTTTATTAGTGAGCCTGGTTACCCCCTCTCGGAACCACAGACTTAGAAATCGCCAGCTCATATACAGTGCATAAAATATATTTATATATATACCCTTATACACCATTTTAATAAAAAATATCACAAAATTCTTCTAAGTCCCTCGGGAAGAGTGAAAGACGCGCACGTTCATTTTGAGAGCTCCTAGACCTTCCTATAAGAAGTTAGCCAAAAAGTAGCTTCGAAAAATGCTTAGGTTAAGTTTCAGAGTTGCTTCTAATGTACCAAAGCTGGACTTAGACATAATTTCACTCTCACAACATTATGGCTGGTTGGAGACAGTCCGAACCACAAGTACCGGGTCCATGGTTCTGGGCGTATACTGGGGGGACGGGGACGACTCCCATTAACCCCTGACTATACCGGGGATACGCTTATCACAATGCCTTTCTGGTCTGTGCTGAAGCAGGGCATTCTGGCAGCCAAGTGGCTTGACCTTTATTAGTGAGCCTGGTTACCCCCTCTCGGAACCACAGACTTAGAAATCGCCAGCTCATATACAGTGCATAAAATATATTTATATATATACCCTTATACACCATTTTAATAAAAAATATCAGAAAATTCTTCTAAGTCCCTCGGGAAGAGTGAAAGACGCGCACGTTCATTTTGAGAGCTCCTAGACCTTCCTATAAGAAGTTAGCCAAAAAGTAGCTTCGAAAAATGCTTAGGTTAAGTTTCAGAGTTGCTTCTAATGTACCAAAGCTGGACTTAGACATAATTTCACTCTCACAACATTATGGCTGGTTGGAGACAGTCCGAACCACAAGTACCGGGTCCATGGTTCTGGGCGTATACTGGGGGGACGGGGACGACTCCCATTAACCCCTGACTATACCGGGGATACGCTTATCACAATGCCTTTCTGGTCTGTGCTGAAGCAGGGCATTCTGGCAGCCAAGTGGCTTGACCTTTATTAGTGAGCCTGGTTACCCCCTCTCGGAACCACAGACTTAGAAATCGCCAGCTCATATACAGTGCATAAAATATATTTATATATATACCCTTATACACCATTTTAATAAAAAATATCACAAAATTCTTCTAAGTCCCTCGGGAAGAGTGAAAGACGCGCACATTCATTTTGAGAGCTCCTAGACCTTCCTATAAGAAGTTAGCCAAAAAGTAGCTTCGAAAAACGCTTAGGTTAAGTTTCAGAGTTGCTTCTAATGTACCAAAGCTGGACTTAGACATAATTTCACTCTCACAACATTATGGCTGGTTGGAGACAGTCCGAACCACAAGTACCGGGTCCATGGTTCTGGGCGTATACTGGGGGGACGGGGACGACTCCCATTAACCCATGACTATACCGAGGATACGCTTATCACAATGCCTTTCTGGTCTGTGCTGAAGCAGGGCATTCTGGCAGCCAAGTGGCTTGACCTTTATTAGTGAGCCTGGTTACCCCTCTCGGAACCAGAGACTTAGAAATCGCCAGCTCATATACAGTGCATAAAATATATTTATATATATACCCTTATACACCATTTTAATAAAAAATATCACAAAATTCTTCTAAGTCCCTCGGGAAGAGTGAAAGACGCGCACGTTCATTTTGAGAGCTCCTAAACCTTCCTATAAGAAGTTAGCCAAGAAGTAGCTTCGAAAAACGCTTAGGTTAAGTTTCAGAGTTGCTTCTAATGTACCAAAGCTGGACTTAGACATAATTTCACTCTCACAACATTATGGCTGGTTGGAGACAGTCCGAACCACAAGTACCGGTTCCATGGTTCTGGGCGTATACTGGGGGGACGGGGGGGACTCCCATTAACCCCTGACTATACCGGGGATACGCTTATCACAATGCCTTTCTGGTCTGTGCTGAAGCAGGGCATTCTGGCAGCCAAGTGGCTTGACCTTTATTAGTGAGCCTGGTTACCCCTCTCGGAACCACAGACTTAGAAATCGCCAGCTCATATACAGTGCATAAAATATATTTATATATATACCCTTATACACCATTTTAATAAAAAATATCACAAAATTCTTCTAAGTCCCTCGGGAAGAGTGACAGACGCGCACGTTCATTTTCAGAGCTCCTAGACCTTCCTATAAGAAGTTAGCCAAAAAGTAGCTTCGAAAAACGCTTAGGTTGAGTTTCAGAGTTGCTTCTAATGTACCAAAGCTGGACTTAGACATAATTTCACTCTCACAACATTATGGCTGGTTGGAGACAGTCCGAACCACAAGTACCGGGTCCATGGTTCTGGGCGTATACTGGGGGGGACGGGGACGACTCCCATTAACCCCTGACTATACCGTGGATACGCTTATCACAATGCCTTTCTGGTCTGTGCTGAAGCAGGGCATTCTGGCAGCCAAGTGGCTTGACCTTTATTAGTGAGCCTGGTTACCCCCTCTCGGAACCACAGACTTAGAAATCGCCAGCTCATATACAGTGCATAAAATATATTTATATATATACCCTTATACACCATTTTAATAAAAAATATCACAAAATTCTTCTAAGTCCCTCGGGAAGAGTGAGAGACGCGCACGTTCATTTTCAGAGCTCCTAGACCTTCCTATAAGAAGTTAGCCAAAAAGTAGCTTCGAAAAATGCTTAGGTTACGTTTCAGAGTTGCTTCTAATGTACCAAAGCTGGACTTAGACATAATTTCACTCTCACAACATTATGGCTGGTTGGAGACAGTCCGAACCACAAGTACCGGGTCCATGGTTCTGGGCGTATACTGGGGGGACGGGGACGATTCCCATTAACCCCTGACTATACCGGGGATACGCTTATCACAATGCCTTTCTGGTCTGTGCTGAAGCAGGGCATTCTGGCAGCCAAGTGGCTTGACCTTTATTAGTGAGCCTGGTTACCCCCTCTCGGAACCACAGACTTAGAAATCGCCAGCTCATATACAGTGCATAAAATATATTTATATATATACCCTTATACACCATTTTACTAAAAAATATCACAAAATTCTTCTAAGTCCCTCGGTAAGAGTGAAAGACGCGCACGTTCATTTTCAGAGCTCCTAAACCTTCCTATAAGAAGTTAGCCAAAAAGTAGCTTCGAAAAACGCTTAGGGTAAGTTTCAGAGTTGCTTCTAATGTACCAAAGCTGGACTTAGACATAATTTCACTCTCACATCATTATGGCTGGTTGGAGACAGTCCGAACCACAAGTACCGGGTCCATGGTTCTGGGCGTATACTGGGGGGGACGGGGACGACTCCCATTAACCCCTGACTATACCGGGGATACGCTTATCACAATGCCTTTCTGGTCTGTGCTGAAGCAGGGCATTCTGGCAACCAAGTGGCTTGACCTTTATTAGTGAGCCTGGTTACCCCCTCTCGGAACCACAGACTTAGAAATCGCCAGCTCATATACAGTGCATAAAATATATTTATATATATACCCTTATACACCATTTTAATACAAAATATCACAAAATTCTTCTAAGTCCCTCGGGAAGAGTGAAAGACGCGCACGTTCATTTTCAGAGCTCCTAGACCTTCCTATAAGAAGTTAGCCAAAAGTAGCTTCGAAAAACGCTTAGGGTAAGTTTCAGAGTTGCTTCTAATGTACCAAAGTTGGACTTAGACATAATTTCACTCTCACAACATTATGGCTGGTTGGAGACAGTCCGAACCACAAGTACCGGGTCCATGGTTCTGGGCGTATACTGGGGGGACGGGGACGACTCCCATTAACCCCTGACTATACCGGGGATACGCTTATCACAATGCCTTTCTGGTCTGTGCTGAAGCAGGGCATTCTGGCAGCCAAGTGGCTTGACCTTTATTAGTGAGCCTGGTTACCCCCTCTCGGAACCACAGACTTAGAAATCGCCAGCTCATATACAGTGCATAAAATATATTTATATATATACCCTTATACACCATTTTAATAAAAAATATCAGAAAATTCTTCTAAGTCCCTCGGGAAGAGTGAAAGACGCGCACATTCATTTTGAGAGCTCCTAGACCTTCCTATAAGAAGTTAGCCAAAAAGTAGCTTCGAAAAACGCTTAGGTTAAGTTTCAGAGTTGCTTCTAATGTACCAAAGCTGGACTTAGACATAATTTCACTCTCACAACATTATGGCTGGTTGGAGACAGTCCGAACCACAAGTACCGGGTCCATGGTTCTGGGCGTATACTGGGGGGACGGGGACGACTCCCATTAACCCCTGACTATACCGGGGATACGCTTATCACAATGCCTTTCTGGTCTGTGCTGAAGCAGGGCATTCTGGCAGCCAAGTGGCTTGACCTTTATTAGTGAGCCTGGTTACCCCTCTCGGAACCAGAGACTTAGAAATCGCCAGCTCATATACAGTGCATAAAATATATTTATATATATACCCTTATACACCATTTTAATAAAAAATATCACAAAATTCTTCTAAGTCCCTCGGGAAGAGTGAAAGACGCGCACGTTCATTTTGAGAGCTCCTAAACCTTCCTATAAGAAGTTAGCCAAGAAGTAGCTTCGAAAAACGCTTAGGTTAAGTTTCAGAGTTGCTTCTAATGTACCAAAGCTGGACTTAGACATAATTTCACTCTCACAACATTATGGCTGGTTGGAGACAGTCCGAACCACAAGTACCGGGTCCATGGTTCTGGGCGTATACTGGGGGGACGGGGACGACTCCCATTAACCCCTGACTATACCGGGGATACGCTTATCACAATGCCTTTCTGGTCTGTGCTGAAGCAGGGCATTCTGGCAACCAAGTGGCTTGACCTTTATTAGTGAGCCTGGTTACCCCCTCTCGGAACCACAGACTTAGAAATCGCCAGCTCATATACAGTGCATAAAATATATTTATATATATACCCTTATACACCATTTTAATAAAAAATATCACAAAATTCTTCTAAGTCCCTCGGGAAGAGTGAAAGACGCGCACGTTCATTTTCAGAGCTCCTAGACCTTCCTATAAGAAGTTAGCCAAAAAGTAGCTTCGAAAAACGCTTAGGGTAAGTTTCAGAGTTGCTTCTAATGTACCAAAGCTGGACTTAGACATAATTTCACTCTCACAACATTATGGCTGGTTGGAGACAGTCCGAACCACAAGTACCGGGTCCATGGTTCTGGGCGTATACTGGGGGGGACGGGGACGACTCCCATTAACCCCTGACTATACCGGGGATACGCTTATCACAATGCCTTTCTGGTCTGTGCTGAAGCAGGGCATTCTGGCAGCCAAGTGGCTTGACCTTTATTAGTGAGCCTGGTTACCCCCTCTCGGAACCACAGACTTAGAAATCGCCAGCTCATAAACAGTGCATAAAATATATTTATATATATACCCTTATACACCATTTTACTAAAAAATATCACAAAATTCTTCTAAGTCCCTCGGTAAGAGTGAAAGACGCGCACGTTCATTTTCAGAGCTCCTAAACCTTCCTATAAGAAGTTAGCCAAAAAGTAGCTTCGAAAAACGCTTAGGGTAAGTTTCAGAGTTGCTTCTAATGTACCAAAGCTGGACTTAGACATAATTTCACTCTCACATCATTATGGCTGGTTGGAGACAGTCCGAACCACAAGTACCGGGTCCATGGTTCTGGGCGTATACTGGGGGGGACGGGGACGACTCCCATTAACCCCTGACTATACCGGGGATACGCTTATCACAATGCCTTTCTGGTCTGTGCTGAAGCAGGGCATTCTGGCAACCAAGTGGCTTGACCTTTATTAGTGAGCCTGGTTACCCCCTCTCGGAACCACAGACTTAGAAATCGCCAGCTCATATACAGTGCATAAAATATATTTATATATATACCCTTATACACCATTTTAATACAAAATATCACAAAATTCTTCTAAGTCCCTCGGGAAGAGTGAAAGACGCGCACGTTCATTTTCAGAGCTCCTAGACCTTCCTATAAGAAGTTAGCCAAAAGTAGCTTCGAAAAACGCTTAGGGTAAGTTTCAGAGTTGCTTCTAATGTACCAAAGTTGGACTTAGACATAATTTCACTCTCACAACATTATGGCTGGTTGGAGACAGTCCGAACCACAAGTACCGGGTCCATGGTTCTGGGCGTATACTGGGGGGACGGGGACGACTCCCATTAACCCCTGACTATACCGGGGATACGCTTATCACAATGCCTTTCTGGTCTGTGCTGAAGCAGGGCATTCTGGCAGCCAAGTGGCTTGACCTTTATTAGTGAGCCTGGTTACCCCCTCTCGGAACCACAGACTTAGAAATCGCCAGCTCATATACAGTGCATAAAATATATTTATATATATACCCTTATACACCATTTTAATAAAAAATATCAGAAAATTCTTCTAAGTCCCTCGGGAAGAGTGAAAGACGCGCACATTCATTTTGAGAGCTCCTAGACCTTCCTATAAGAAGTTAGCCAAAAAGTAGCTTCGAAAAACGCTTAGGTTAAGTTTCAGAGTTGCTTCTAATGTACCAAAGCTGGACTTAGACATAATTTCACTCTCACAACATTATGGCTGGTTGGAGACAGTCCGAACCACAAGTACCGGGTCCATGGTTCTGGGCGTATACTGGGGGGACGGGGACGACTCCCATTAACCCCTGACTATACCGGGGATACGCTTATCACAATGCCTTTCTGGTCTGTGCTGAAGCAGGGCATTCTGGCAGCCAAGTGGCTTGACCTTTATTAGTGAGCCTGGTTACCCCTCTCGGAACCAGAGACTTAGAAATCGCCAGCTCATATACAGTGCATAAAATATATTTATATATATACCCTTATACACCATTTTAATAAAAAATATCACAAAATTCTTCTAAGTCCCTCGGGAAGAGTGAAAGACGCGCACGTTCATTTTGAGAGCTCCTAAACCTTCCTATAAGAAGTTAGCCAAGAAGTAGCTTCGAAAAACGCTTAGGTTAAGTTTCAGAGTTGCTTCTAATGTACCAAAGCTGGACTTAGACATAATTTCACTCTCACAACATTATGGCTGGTTGGAGACAGTCCGAACCACAAGTACCGGGTCCATGGTTCTGGGCGTATACTGGGGGGACGGGGACGACTCCCATTAACCCCTGACTATACCGGGGATACGCTTATCACAATGCCTTTCTGGTCTGTGCTGAAGCAGGGCATTCTGGCAACCAAGTGGCTTGACCTTTATTAGTGAGCCTGGTTACCCCCTCTCGGAACCACAGACTTAGAAATCGCCAGCTCATATACAGTGCATAAAATATATTTATATATATACCCTTATACACCATTTTAATAAAAAATATCACAAAATTCTTCTAAGTCCCTCGGGAAGAGTGAAAGACGCGCACGTTCATTTTCAGAGCTCCTAGACCTTCCTATAAGAAGTTAGCCAAAAAGTAGCTTCGAAAAACGCTTAGGGTAAGTTTCAGAGTTGCTTCTAATGTACCAAAGCTGGACTTAGACATAATTTCACTCTCACAACATTATGGCTGGTTGGAGACAGTCCGAACCACAAGTACCGGGTCCATGGTTCTGGGCGTATACTGGGGGGGACGGGGACGACTCCCATTAACCCCTGACTATACCGGGGATACGCTTATCACAATGCCTTTCTGGTCTGTGCTGAAGCAGGGCATTCTGGCAGCCAAGTGGCTTGACCTTTATTAGTGAGCCTGGTTACCCCCTCTCGGAACCACAGACTTAGAAATCGCCAGCTCATAAACAGTGCATAAAATATATTTATATATATACCCTTATACACCATTTTAATAAAAAATATCACAAAATTCTTCTAAGTCCCTCGGTAAGAGTGAAAGACGCGCACGTTCATTTTCAGAGCTCCAAGACCTTCCTATAAGAAGTTAGCCAAAAAGTAGCTTCGAAAAACGCTTAGGTTAAGTTTCAGAGTTGCTTCTAATGTACCAAAGCTGGACTTAGACATAATTTCACTCTCACAACATTATGGCTGGTTGGAGACAGTCCGAACCACAAGTACCGGGTCCATGGTTCTGGGCGTATACTGGGGGGGACGGGGACGACTCCCATTAACCCCTGACTATACCGGGGATACGCTTATCACAATGCCTTTCTGGTCTGTGCTGAAGCAGGGCTTTCTGGCAACCAAGTGGCTTGACCATTATTAGTGAGCCTGGTTACCCCCTCTCGGAACCACAGACTTAGAAATCGCCAGCTCATATACAGTGCATAAAATATATTTATATATATACCCTTATACACCATTTTAATAAAAAAATATCACAAAATTCTTCTAAGTCCCTCGGGAAGAGTGAAAGACGCGCACGTTCATTTTGAGAGCTCCTAGACCTTCCTATTAGAAGTTAGCCAAAATGTAGCTTCGAAAAACGCTTAGGTTAAGTTTCAGAGTTGCTTCTAATGTACCAAAGCTGGACTTAGACATAATTTCACTCTCACAACATTATGGCTGGTTGGAGACAGTCCGAACCACAAGTACCGGTTCCATGGTTCTGGGCGTATACTGGGGGGACGGGGGGGACTCCCATTAACCCCTGACTATACCGGGGATACGCTTATCACAATGCCTTTCTGGTCTGTGCTGAAGCAGGGCATTCTGGCAGCCAAGTGGCTTGACCTTTATTAGTGAGCCTGGTTACCCCCTCTCGGAACCACAGACTTAGAAATCGCCAGCTCATATACAGTGCATAAAATATATTTATATATATACCCTTATACACCATTTTAATAAAAAATATCACAAAATTCTTCTAAGTCCCTCGGTAAGAGTGAAAGACGCGCACGTTCATTTTCAGAGCTCCAAGACCTTCCTATAAGAAGTTAGCCAAAAAGTAGCTTCGAAAAACGCTTAGGTTAAGTTTCAGAGTTGCTTCTAATGTACCAAAGCTGGACTTAGACATAATTTCACTCTCACAACATTATGGCTGGTTGGAGACAGTCCGAACCACAAGTACCGGGTCCATGGTTCTGGGCGTATACTGGGGGGACGGGGACGACTCCCATTAACCCCTGACTATACCGGGGATACGCTTATCACAATGCCTTTCTGGTCTGTGCTGAAGCAGGGCATTCTGGCAGCCAAGTGGCTTGACCTTTATTAGTGAGCCTGGTTACCCCCTCTCGGAACCACAGACTTAGAAATCGCCAGCTCATATACAGTGCATAAAATATATTTATATATATACCCTTATACACCATTTTAATAAAAAATATCACAAAATTCTTCTAAGTCCCTCGGGAAGAGTGAAAGACGCGCACATTCATTTTGAGAGCTCCTAGACCTTCCTATAAGAAGTTAGCCAAAAAGTAGCTTCGAAAAACGCTTAGGTTAAGTTTCAGAGTTGCTTCTAATGTACCAAAGCTGGACTTAGACATAATTTCACTCTCACAACATTATGGCTGGTTGGAGACAGTCCGAACCACAAGTACCGGGTCCATGGTTCTGGGCGTATACTGGGGGGACGGGGACGACTCCCATTAACCCCTGACTATACCGGGGATACGCTTATCACAATGCCTTTCTGGTCTGTGCTGAAGCAGGGCATTCTGGCAGCCAAGTGGCTTGACCTTTATTAGTGAGCCTGGTTACCCCCTCTCGGAACCACAGACTTAGAAATCGCCAGCTCATATACAGTGCATAAAATATATTTATATATATACCCTTATACACCATTTTAATAAAAAATATCACAAAATTCTTCTAAGTCCCTCGGGAAGAGTGAAAGACGCGCACATTCATTTTGAGAGCTCCTAGACCTTCCTATAAGAAGTTAGCCAAAAAGTAGCTTCGAAAAACGCTTAGGTTAAGTTTCAGAGTTGCTTCTAATGTACCAAAGTTGGACTTAGACATAATTTCACTCTCACAACATTATGGCTGGTTGGAGACAGTCCGAACCACAAGTACCGGGTCCATGGTTCTGGGCGTATACTGGGGGGACGGGGACGACTCCCATTAACCCCTGACTATACCGGGGATACGCTTATCACAATGCCTTTCTGGTCTGTGCTGAAGCAGGGCATTCTGGCAGCCAAGTGGCTTGACCTTTATTAGTGAGCCTGGTTACCCCTCTCGGAACCAGAGACTTAGAAATCGCCAGCTCATATACAGTGCATAAAATATATTTATATATATACCCTTATACACCATTTTAATAAAAAATATCACAAAATTCTTCTAAGTCCCTCGGGAAGAGTGAAAGACGCGCACGTTCATTTTGAGAGCTCCTAAACCTTCCTATAAGAAGTTAGCCAAGAAGTAGCTTCGAAAAACGCTTAGGTTAAGTTTCAGAGTTGCTTCTAATGTACCAAAGCTGGACTTAGACATAATTTCACTCTCACAACATTATGGCTGGTTGGAGACAGTCCGAACCACAAGTACCGGGTCCATGGTTCTGGGCGTATACTGGGGGGACGGGGACGACTCCCATTAACCCCTGACTATACCGGGGATACGCTTATCACAATGCCTTTCTGGTCTGTGCTGAAGCAGGGCATTCTGGCAACCAAGTGGCTTGACCTTTATTAGTGAGCCTGGTTACCCCCTCTCGGAACCACAGACTTAGAAATCGCCAGCTCATATACAGTGCATAAAATATATTTATATATATACCCTTATACACCATTTTAATAAAAAATATCACAAAATTCTTCTAAGTCCCTCGGTAAGAGTGAAAGACGCGCACGTTCATTTTCAGAGCTCCAAGACCTTCCTATAAGAAGTTAGCCAAAAAGTAGCTTCGAAAAACGCTTAGGTTAAGTTTCAGAGTTGCTTCTAATGTACCAAAGCTGGACTTAGACATAATTTCACTCTCACAACATTATGGCTGGTTGGAGACAGTCGGAACCACAAGTACCGGGTCCATGGTTCTGGGCGTATACTGGGGGGGACGGGGACGACTCCCATTAACCCCTGACTATACCGGGGATACGCTTATCACAATGCCTTTCTGGTCTGTTCTGAAGCAGGGCTTTCTGGCAACCAAGTGGCTTGACCATTATTAGTGAGCCTGGTTACCCCCTCTCGGAACCACAGACTTAGAAATCGCCAGCTCATATACAGTGCATAAAATATATTTATATATATACCCTTATACACCATTTTAATAAAAAAATATCACAAAATTCTTCTAAGTCCCTCGGGAAGAGTGAAAGACGCGCACGTTCATTTTGAGAGCTCCTAGACCTTCCTATTAGAAGTTAGCCAAAATGTAGCTTCGAAAAACGCTTAGGTTAAGTTTCAGAGTTGCTTCTAATGTACCAAAGCTGGACTTAGACATAATTTCACTCTCACAACATTATGGCTGGTTGGAGACAGTCCGAACCACAAGTACCGGTTCCATGGTTCTGGGCGTATACTGGGGGGACGGGGGGGACTCCCATTAACCCCTGACTATACCGGGGATACGCTTATCACAATGCCTTTCTGGTCTGTGCTGAAGCAGGGCATTCTGGCAGCCAAGTGGCTTGACCTTTATTAGTGAGCCTGGTTACCCCTCTCGGAACCACAGACTTAGAAATCGCCAGCTCATATACAGTGCATAAAATATATTTATATATATACCCTTATACACCATTTTAATAAAAAATATCACAAAATTCTTCTAAGTCCCTCGGGAAGAGTGAAAGACGCGCACGTTCATTTTCAGAGCTCCTAGACCTTCCTATAAGAAGTTAGCCAAAAAGTAGCTTCGAAAAACGCTTAGGGTAAGTTTCAGAGTTGCTTCTAATGTACCAAAGCTGGACTTAGACATAATTTCACTCTCACAACATTATGGCTGGTTGGAGACAGTCCGAACCACAAGTACCGGGTCCATGGTTCTGGGCGTATACTGGGGGGGACGGGGGGGACTCCCATTAACCCCTGACTATACCGGGGATACGCTTATCACAATGCCTTTCTGGTCTGTGCTGAAGCAGGGCATTCTGGCAGCCAAGTGGCTTGACCTTTATTAGTGAGCCTGGTTACCCCCTCTCGGAACCACAGACTTAGAAATCGCCAGCTCATATACAGTGCATAAAATATATTTATATATATACCCTTATACACCATTTTAATAAAAAATATCACAAAATTCTTCTAAGTCCCTCGGTAAGAGTGAAAGACGCGCACGTTCATTTTCAGAGCTCCAAGACCTTCCTATAAGAAGTTAGCCAAAAAGTAGCTTCGAAAAACGCTTAGGTTAAGTTTCAGAGTTGCTTCTAATGTACCAAAGCTGGACTTAGACATAATTTCACTCTCACAACATTATGGCTGGTTGGAGACAGTCCGAACCACAAGTACCGGGTCCATGGTTCTGGGCGTATACTGGGGGGGACGGGGACGACTCCCATTAACCCCTGACTATACCGGGGATACGCTTATCACAATGCCTTTCTGGTCTGTGCTGAAGCAGGGCTTTCTGGCAACAAAGTGGCTTGACCATTATTAGTGAGCCTGGTTACCCCCTCTCGGAACCACAGACTTAGAAATCGCCAGCTCATATACAGTGCATAAAATATATTTATATATATACCCTTATACACCATTTTAATAAAAAAATATCACAAAATTCTTCTAAGTCCCTCGGGAAGAGTGAAAGACGCGCACGTTCATTTTGAGAGCTCCTAGACCTTCCTATTAGAAGTTAGCCAAAATGTAGCTTCGAAAAACGCTTAGGTTAAGTTTCAGAATTGCTTCTAATGTACCAAAGCTGGACTTAGACATAATTTCACTCTCACAACATTATGGCTGGTTGGAGACAGTCCGAACCACAAGTACCGGTTCCATGGTTCTGGGCGTATACTGGGGGGACGGGGGGGACTCCCATTAACCCCTGACTATACCGGGGATACGCTTATCACAATGCCTTTCTGGTCTGTGCTGAAGCAGGGCATTCTGGCAGCCAAGTGGCTTGACCTTTATTAGTGAGCCTGGTTACCCCTCTCGGAACCACAGACTTAGAAATCGCCAGCTCATATACAGTGCATAAAATATATTTATATATATACCCTTATACACCATTTTAATAAAAAATATCACAAAATTCTTCTAAGTCCCTCGGTAAGAGTGAAAGACGCGCACGTTCATTTTCAGAGCTCCAAGACCTTCCTATAAGAAGTTAGCCAAAAAGTAGCTTCGAAAAACGCTTAGGTTAAGTTTCAGAGTTGCTTCTAATGTACCAAAGCTGGACTTAGACATAATTTCACTCTCACAACATTATGGCTGGTTGGAGACAGTCCGAACCACAAGTACCGGGTCCATGGTTCTGGGCGTATACTGGGGGGGACGGGGACGACTCCCATTAACCCCTGACTATACCGGGGATACGCTTATCACAATGCCTTTCTGGTCTGTGCTGAAGCAGGGCTTTCTGGCAACAAAGTGGCTTGACCATTATTAGTGAGCCTGGTTACCCCCTCTCGGAACCACAGACTTAGAAATCGCCAGCTCATATACAGTGCATAAAATATATTTATATATATACCCTTATACACCATTTTAATAAAAAAATATCACAAAATTCTTCTAAGTCCCTCGGGAAGAGTGAAAGACGCGCACGTTCATTTTGAGAGCTCCTAGACCTTCCTATTAGAAGTTAGCCAAAATGTAGCTTCGAAAAACGCTTAGGTTAAGTTTCAGAATTGCTTCTAATGTACCAAAGCTGGACTTAGACATAATTTCACTCTCACAACATTATGGCTGGTTGGAGACAGTCCGAACCACAAGTACCGGTTCCATGGTTCTGGGCGTATACTGGGGGGACGGGGGGGACTCCCATTAACCCCTGACTATACCGGGGATACGCTTATCACAATGCCTTTCTGGTCTGTGCTGAAGCAGGGCATTCTGGCAGCCAAGTGGCTTGACCTTTATTAGTGAGCCTGGTTACCCCTCTCGGAACCACAGACTTAGAAATCGCCAGCTCATATACAGTGCATAAAATATATTTATATATATACCCTTATACACCATTTTAATAAAAAATATCACAAAATTCTTCTAAGTCCCTCGGTAAGAGTGAAAGACGCGCACGTTCATTTTCAGAGCTCCAAGACCTTCCTATAAGAAGTTAGCCAAAAAGTAGCTTCGAAAAACGCTTAGGTTAAGTTTCAGAGTTGCTTCTAATGTACCAAAGCTGGACTTAGACATAATTTCACTCTCACAACATTATGGCTGGTTGGAGACAGTCCGAACCACAAGTACCGGGTCCATGGTTCTGGGCGTATACTGGGGGGGACGGGGACGACTCCCATTAACCCCTGACTATACCGGGGATACGCTTATCACAATGCCTTTCTGGTCTGTGCTGAAGCAGGGCTTTCTGGCAACCAAGTGGCTTGACCATTATTAGTGAGCCTGGTTACCCCCTCTCGGAACCACAGACTTAGAAATCGCCAGCTCATATACAGTGCATAAAATATATTTATATAT
The DNA here is from genome assembly GCF_040206685.1 of Ascaphus truei. Classification (NCBI taxonomy): domain Eukaryota; kingdom Metazoa; phylum Chordata; class Amphibia; order Anura; family Ascaphidae; genus Ascaphus; species Ascaphus truei. The sequence goes on from NC_134483.1 coordinate 278,935,900, forward strand.
ATACCCTTATACACCATTTTAATAAAAAAATATCACAAAATTCTTCTAAGTCCCTCCGGAAGAGTGAAAGACGCGCACGTTCATTTTGAGAGCTCCTAGACCTTCCTATTAGAAGTTAGCCAAAATGTAGCTTCGAAAAACGCTTAGGTTAAGTTTCAGAATTGCTTCTAATGTACCAAAGCTGGACTTAGACATAATTTCACTCTCACAACATTATGGCTGGTTGGAGACAGTCCGAACCACAAGTACCGGTTCCATGGTTCTGGGCGTATACTGGGGGGACGGGGGGGACTCCCATTAACCCCTGACTATACCGGGGATACGCTTATCACAATGCCTTTCTGGTCTGTGCTGAAGCAGGGCATTCTGGCAGCCAAGTGGCTTGACCTTTATTAGTGAGCCTGGTTACCCCTCTCGGAACCACAGACTTAGAAATCGCCAGCTCATATACAGTGCATAAAATATATTTATATATATACCCTTATACACCATTTTAATAAAAAATATCACAAAATTCTTCTAAGTCCCTCGGTAAGAGTGAAAGACGCGCACGTTCATTTTCAGAGCTCCAAGACCTTCCTATAAGAAGTTAGCCAAAAAGTAGCTTCGAAAAACGCTTAGGTTAAGTTTCAGAGTTGCTTCTAATGTACCAAAGCTGGACTTAGACATAATTTCACTCTCACAACATTATGGCTGGTTGGAGACAGTCCGAACCACAAGTACCGGGTCCATGGTTCTGGGCGTATACTGGGGGGGACGGGGACGACTCCCATTAACCCCTGACTATACCGGGGATACGCTTATCACAATGCCTTTCTGGTCTGTGCTGAAGCAGGGCTTTCTGGCAACCAAGTGGCTTGACCATTATTAGTGAGCCTGGTTACCCCCTCTCGGAACCACAGACTTAGAAATCGCCAGCTCATATACAGTGCATAAAATATATTTATATATATACCCTTATACACCATTTTAATAAAAAAATATCACAAAATTCTTCTAAGTCCCTCGGGAAGAGTGAAAGACGCGCACGTTCATTTTGAGAGCTCCTAGACCTTCCTATTAGAAGTTAGCCAAAATGTAGCTTCGAAAAACGCTTAGGTTAAGTTTCAGAATTGCTTCTAATGTACCAAAGCTGGACTTAGACATAATTTCACTCTCACAACATTATGGCTGGTTGGAGACAGTCCGAACCACAAGTACCGGTTCCATGGTTCTGGGCGTATACTGGGGGGACGGGGGGGACTCCCATTAACCCCTGACTATACCGGGGATACGCTTATCACAATGCCTTTCTGGTCTGTGCTGAAGCAGGGCATTCTGGCAGCCAAGTGGCTTGACCTTTATTAGTGAACCTGGTTACCCCTCTCGGAACCACAGACTTAGAAATCGCCAGCTCATATACAGTGCATAAAATATATTTATATATATACCCTTATACACCATTTTAATAAAAAATATCACAAAATTCTTCTAAGTCCCTCGGTAAGAGTGAAAGACGCGCACGTTCATTTTCAGAGCTCCAAGACCTTCCTATAAGAAGTTAGCCAAAAAGTAGCTTCGAAAAACGCTTAGGTTAAGTTTCAGAGTTGCTTCTAATGTACCAAAGCTGGACTTAGACATAATTTCACTCTCACAACATTATGGCTGGTTGGAGACAGTCCGAACCACAAGTACCGGGTCCATGGTTCTGGGCGTATACTGGGGGGGACGGGGACGACTCCCATTAACCCCTGACTATACCGGGGATACGCTTATCACAATGCCTTTCTGGTCTGTGCTGAAGCAGGGCTTTCTGGCAACCAAGTGGCTTGACCATTATTAGTGAGCCTGGTTACCCCCTCTCGGAACCACAGACTTAGAAATCGCCAGCTCATATACAGTGCATAAAATATATTTATATATATACCCTTATACACCATTTTAATAAAAAAATATCACAAAATTCTTCTAAGTCCCTCGGGAAGAGTGAAAGACGCGCACGTTCATTTTGAGAGCTCCTAGACCTTCCTATTAGAAGTTAGCCAAAATGTAGCTTCGAAAAACGCTTAGGTTAAGTTTCAGAATTGCTTCTAATGTACCAAAGCTGGACTTAGACATAATTTCACTCTCACAACATTATGGCTGGTTGGAGACAGTCCGAACCACAAGTACCGGTTCCATGGTTCTGGGCGTATACTGGGGGGACGGGGGGGACTCCCATTAACCCCTGACTATACCGGGGATACGCTTATCACAATGCCTTCTGGTCTGTGCTGAAGCAGGGCATTCTGGCAGCCAAGTGGCTTGACCTTTATTAGTGAGCCTGGTTACCCCTCTCGGAACCACAGACTTAGAAATCGCCAGCTCATATACAGTGCATAAAATATATTTATATATATACCCTTATACACCATTTTAATAAAAAATATCACAAAATTCTTCTAAGTCCCTCGGGAAGAGTGACAGACGCGCACGTTCATTTTCAGAGCTCCTAGACCTTCCTATAAGAAGTTAGCCAAAAAGTAGCTTCGAAAAACGCTTAGGTTGAGTTTCAGAGTTGCTTCTAATGTACCAAAGCTGGACTTAGACATAATTTCACTCTCACAACATTATGGCTGGTTGGAGACAGTCCGAACCACAAGTACCGGGTCCATGGTTCTGGGCGTATACTGGGGGGGACGGGGACGACTCCCATTAACCCCTGACTATACCGGGGATACGCTTATCACAATGCCTTTCTGGTCTGTGCTGAAGCAGGGCATTCTGGCAGCCAAGTGGCTTGACCTTTATTAGTGAGCCTGGTTACCCCCTCTCGGAACCACAGACTTAGAAATCGCCAGCTCATATACAGTGCATAAAATATATTTATATATATACCCTTATACACCATTTTAATAAAAAATATCACAAAATTCTTCTAAGTCCCTCGGTAAGAGTGAAAGACGCGCACGTTCATTTTCAGAGCTCCAAGACCTTCCTATAAGAAGTTAGCCAAAAAGTAGCTTCGAAAAACGCTTAGGTTAAGTTTCAGAGTTGCTTCTAATGTACCAAAGCTGGACTTAGACATAATTTCACTCTCACAACATTATGGCTGGTTGGAGACAGTCCGAACCACAAGTACCGGGTCCATGGTTCTGGGCGTATACTGGGGGGGACGGGGACGACTCCCATTAACCCCTGACTATACCGGGGATACGCTTATCACAATGCCTTTCTGGTCTGTGCTGAAGCAGGGCTTTCTGGCAACCAAGTGGCTTGACCATTATTAGTGAGCCTGGTTACCCCCTCTCGGAACCACAGACTTAGAAATCGCCAGCTCATATACAGTGCATAAAATATATTTATATATATACCCTTATACACCATTTTAATAAAAAAATATCACAAAATTCTTCTAAGTCCCTCGGGAAGAGTGAAAGACGCGCACGTTCATTTTGAGAGCTCCTAGACCTTCCTATTAGAAGTTAGCCAAAATGTAGCTTCGAAAAACGCTTAGGTTAAGTTTCAGAATTGCTTCTAATGTACCAAAGCTGGACTTAGACATAATTTCACTCTCACAACATTATGGCTGGTTGGAGACAGTCCGAACCACAAGTACCGGTTCCATGGTTCTGGGCGTATACTGGGGGGACGGGGGGGACTCCCATTAACCCCTGACTATACCGGGGATACGCTTATCACAATGCCTTTCTGGTCTGTGCTGAAGCAGGGCATTCTGGCAGCCAAGTGGCTTGACCTTTATTAGTGAGCCTGGTTACCCCTCTCGGAACCACAGACTTAGAAATCGCCAGCTCATATACAGTGCATAAAATATATTTATATATATACCCTTATACACCATTTTAATAAAAAATATCACAAAATTCTTCTAAGTCCCTCGGTAAGAGTGAAAGACGCGCACGTTCATTTTCAGAGCTCCAAGACCTTCCTATAAGAAGTTAGCCAAAAAGTAGCTTCGAAAAACGCTTAGGTTAAGTTTCAGAGTTGCTTCTAATGTACCAAAGCTGGACTTAGACATAATTTCACTCTCACAACATTATGGCTGGTTGGAGACAGTCCGAACCACAAGTACCGGGTCCATGGTTCTGGGCGTATACTGGGGGGGACGGGGACGACTCCCATTAACCCCTGACTATACCGGGGATACGCTTATCACAATGCCTTTCTGGTCTGTGCTGAAGCAGGGCTTTCTGGCAACCAAGTGGCTTGACCATTATTAGTGAGCCTGGTTACCCCCTCTCGGAACCACAGACTTAGAAATCGCCAGCTCATATACAGTGCATAAAATATATTTATATATATACCCTTATACACCATTTTAATAAAAAAATATCACAAAATTCTTCTAAGTCCCTCGGGAAGAGTGAAAGACGCGCACGTTCATTTTGAGAGCTCCTAGACCTTCCTATTAGAAGTTAGCCAAAATGTAGCTTCGAAAAACGCTTAGGTTAAGTTTCAGAATTGCTTCTAATGTACCAAAGCTGGACTTAGACATAATTTCACTCTCACAACATTATGGCTGGTTGGAGACAGTCCGAACCACAAGTACCGGTTCCATGGTTCTGGGCGTATACTGGGGGGACGGGGGGGACTCCCATTAACCCCTGACTATACCGGGGATACGCTTATCACAATGCCTTTCTGGTCTGTGCTGAAGCAGGGCATTCTGGCAGCCAAGTGGCTTGACCTTTATTAGTGAGCCTGGTTACCCCTCTCGGAACCACAGACTTAGAAATCGCCAGCTCATATACAGTGCATAAAATATATTTATATATATACCCTTATACACCATTTTAATAAAAAATATCACAAAATTCTTCTAAGTCCCTCGGTAAGAGTGAAAGACGCGCACGTTCATTTTCAGAGCTCCAAGACCTTCCTATAAGAAGTTAGCCAAAAAGTAGCTTCGAAAAACGCTTAGGTTAAGTTTCAGAGTTGCTTCTAATGTACCAAAGCTGGACTTAGACATAATTTCACTCTCACAACATTATGGCTGGTTGGAGACAGTCCGAACCACAAGTACCGGGTCCATGGTTCTGGGCGTATACTGGGGGGGACGGGGACGACTCCCATTAACCCCTGACTATACCGGGGATACGCTTATCACAATGCCTTTCTGGTCTGTGCTGAAGCAGGGCTTTCTGGCAACCAAGTGGCTTGACCATTATTAGTGAGCCTGGTTACCCCCTCTCGGAACCACAGACTTAGAAATCGCCAGCTCATATACAGTGCATAAAATATATTTATATATATACCCTTATACACCATTTTAATAAAAAAATATCACAAAATTCTTCTAAGTCCCTCGGGAAGAGTGAAAGACGCGCACGTTCATTTTGAGAGCTCCTAGACCTTCCTATTAGAAGTTAGCCAAAATGTAGCTTCGAAAAACGCTTAGGTTAAGTTTCAGAATTGCTTCTAATGTACCAAAGCTGGACTTAGACATAATTTCACTCTCACAACATTATGGCTGGTTGGAGACAGTCCGAACCACAAGTACCGGTTCCATGGTTCTGGGCGTATACTGGGGGGACGGGGGGGACTCCCATTAACCCCTGACTATACCGGGGATACGCTTATCACAATGCCTTTCTGGTCTGTGCTGAAGCAGGGCATTCTGGCAGCCAAGTGGCTTGACCTTTATTAGTGAGCCTGGTTACCCCTCTCGGAACCACAGACTTAGAAATCGCCAGCTCATATACAGTGCATAAAATATATTTATATATATACCCTTATACACCATTTTAATAAAAAATATCACAAAATTCTTCTAAGTCCCTCGGTAAGAGTGAAAGACGCGCACGTTCATTTTCAGAGCTCCAAGACCTTCCTATAAGAAGTTAGCCAAAAAGTAGCTTCGAAAAACGCTTAGGTTAAGTTTCAGAGTTGCTTCTAATGTACCAAAGCTGGACTTAGACATAATTTCACTCTCACAACATTATGGCTGGTTGGAGACAGTCCGAACCACAAGTACCGGGTCCATGGTTCTGGGCGTATACTGGGGGGGACGGGGACGACTCCCATTAACCCCTGACTATACCGGGGATACGCTTATCACAATGCCTTTCTGGTCTGTGCTGAAGCAGGGCTTTCTGGCAACCAAGTGGCTTGACCATTATTAGTGAGCCTGGTTACCCCCTCTCGGAACCACAGACTTAGAAATCGCCAGCTCATATACAGTGCATAAAATATATTTATATATATACCCTTATACACCATTTTAATAAAAAAATATCACAAAATTCTTCTAAGTCCCTCGGGAAGAGTGAAAGACGCGCACGTTCATTTTGAGAGCTCCTAGACCTTCCTATTAGAAGTTAGCCAAAATGTAGCTTCGAAAAACGCTTAGGTTAAGTTTCAGAATTGCTTCTAATGTACCAAAGCTGGACTTAGACATAATTTCACTCTCACAACATTATGGCTGGTTGGAGACAGTCCGAACCACAAGTACCGGTTCCATGGTTCTGGGCGTATACTGGGGGGACGGGGGGGACTCCCATTAACCCCTGACTATACCGGGGATACGCTTATCACAATGCCTTCTGGTCTGTGCTGAAGCAGGGCATTCTGGCAGCCAAGTGGCTTGACCTTTATTAGTGAGCCTGGTTACCCCTCTCGGAACCACAGACTTAGAAATCGCCAGCTCATATACAGTGCATAAAATATATTTATATATATACCCTTATACACCATTTTAATAAAAAATATCACAAAATTCTTCTAAGTCCCTCGGGAAGAGTGACAGACGCGCACGTTCATTTTCAGAGCTCCTAGACCTTCCTATAAGAAGTTAGCCAAAAAGTAGCTTCGAAAAACGCTTAGGTTGAGTTTCAGAGTTGCTTCTAATGTACCAAAGCTGGACTTAGACATAATTTCACTCTCACAACATTATGGCTGGTTGGAGACAGTCCGAACCACAAGTACCGGGTCCATGGTTCTGGGCGTATACTGGGGGGGACGGGGACGACTCCCATTAACCCCTGACTATACCGGGGATACGCTTATCACAATGCCTTTCTGGTCTGTGCTGAAGCAGGGCATTCTGGCAGCCAAGTGGCTTGACCTTTATTAGTGAGCCTGGTTACCCCCTCTCGGAACCACAGACTTAGAAATCGCCAGCTCATATACAGTGCATAAAATATATTTATATATATACCCTTATACACCATTTTAATAAAAAATATCACAAAATTCTTCTAAGTCCCTCGGTAAGAGTGAAAGACGCGCACGTTCATTTTCAGAGCTCCAAGACCTTCCTATAAGAAGTTAGCCAAAAAGTAGCTTCGAAAAACGCTTAGGTTAAGTTTCAGAGTTGCTTCTAATGTACCAAAGCTGGACTTAGACATAATTTCACTCTCACAACATTATGGCTGGTTGGAGACAGTCCGAACCACAAGTACCGGGTCCATGGTTCTGGGCGTATACTGGGGGGGACGGGGACGACTCCCATTAACCCCTGACTATACCGGGGATACGCTTATCACAATGCCTTTCTGGTCTGTGCTGAAGCAGGGCTTTCTGGCAACCAAGTGGCTTGACCATTATTAGTGAGCCTGGTTACCCCCTCTCGGAACCACAGACTTAGAAATCGCCAGCTCATATACAGTGCATAAAATATATTTATATATATACCCTTATACACCATTTTAATAAAAAAATATCAGAAAATTCTTCTAAGTCCCTCGGGAAGAGTGAAAGACGCGCACGTTCATTTTGAGAGCTCCTAGACCTTCCTATTAGAAGTTAGCCAAAATGTAGCTTCGAAAAACGCTTAGGTTAAGTTTCAGAATTGCTTCTAATGTACCAAAGCTGGACTTAGACATAATTTCACTCTCACAACATTATGGCTGGTTGGAGACAGTCCGAACCACAAGTACCGGTTCCATGGTTCTGGGCGTATACTGGGGGGACGGGGGGGACTCCCATTAACCCCTGACTATACCGGGGATACGCTTATCACAATGCCTTCTGGTCTGTGCTGAAGCAGGGCATTCTGGCAGCCAAGTGGCTTGACCTTTATTAGTGAGCCTGGTTACCCCTCTCGGAACCACAGACTTAGAAATCGCCAGCTCATATACAGTGCATAAAATATATTTATATATATACCCTTATACACCATTTTAATAAAAAATATCACAAAATTCTTCTAAGTCCCTCGGGAAGAGTGACAGACGCGCACGTTCATTTTCAGAGCTCCTAGACCTTCCTATAAGAAGTTAGCCAAAAAGTAGCTTCGAAAAACGCTTAGGTTGAGTTTCAGAGTTGCTTCTAATGTACCAAAGCTGGACTTAGACATAATTTCACTCTCACAACATTATGGCTGGTTGGAGACAGTCCGAACCACAAGTACCGGGTCCATGGTTCTGGGCGTATACTGGGGGGGACGGGGACGACTCCCATTAACCCCTGACTATACCGGGGATACGCTTATCACAATGCCTTTCTGGTCTGTGCTGAAGCAGGGCATTCTGGCAGCCAAGTGGCTTGACCTTTATTAGTGAGCCTGGTTACCCCCTCTCGGAACCACAGACTTAGAAATCGCCAGCTCATATACAGTGCATAAAATATATTTATATATATACCCTTATACACCATTTTAATAAAAAATATCACAAAATTCTTCTAAGTCCCTCGGTAAGAGTGAAAGACGCGCACGTTCATTTTCAGAGCTCCAAGACCTTCCTATAAGAAGTTAGCCAAAAAGTAGCTTCGAAAAACGCTTAGGTTAAGTTTCAGAGTTGCTTCTAATGTACCAAAGCTGGACTTAGACATAATTTCACTCTCACAACATTATGGCTGGTTGGAGACAGTCCGAACCACAAGTACCGGGTCCATGGTTCTGGGCGTATACTGGGGGGGACGGGGACGACTCCCATTAACCCCTGACTATACCGGGGATACGCTTATCACAATGCCTTTCTGGTCTGTGCTGAAGCAGGGCTTTCTGGCAACCAAGTGGCTTGACCATTATTAGTGAGCCTGGTTACCCCCTCTCGGAACCACAGACTTAGAAATCGCCAGCTCATATACAGTGCATAAAATATATTTATATATATACCCTTATACACCATTTTAATAAAAAAATATCACAAAATTCTTCTAAGTCCCTCGGGAAGAGTGAAAGACGCGCACGTTCATTTTGAGAGCTCCTAGACCTTCCTATTAGAAGTTAGCCAAAATGTAGCTTCGAAAAACGCTTAGGTTAAGTTTCAGAATTGCTTCTAATGTACCAAAGCTGGACTTAGACATAATTTCACTCTCACAACATTATGGCTGGTTGGAGACAGTCCGAACCACAAGTACCGGGTCCATGGTTCTGGGCGTATACTGGGGGGGACGGGGACGACTCCCATTAACCCCTGACTATACCGGGGATACGCTTATCACAATGCCTTTCTGGTCTGTGCTGAAGCAGGGCATTCTGGCAGCCAAGTGGCTTGACCTTTATTAGTGAGCCTGGTTACCCCTCTCGGAACCACAGACTTAGAAATCGCCAGCTCATATACAGTGCATAAAATATATTTATATATATACCCTTATACACCATTTTAATAAAAAATATCACAAAATTCTTCTAAGTCCCTCGGTAAGAGTGAAAGACGCGCACGTTCATTTTCAGAGCTCCAAGACCTTCCTATAAGAAGTTAGCCAAAAAGTAGCTTCGAAAAACGCTTAGGTTAAGTTTCAGAGTTGCTTCTAATGTACCAAAGCTGGACTTAGACATAATTTCACTCTCACAACATTATGGCTGGTTGGAGACAGTCCGAACCACAAGTACCGGGTCCATGGTTCTGGGCGTATACTGGGGGGGACGGGGACGACTCCCATTAACCCCTGACTATACCGGGGATACGCTTATCACAATGCCTTTCTGGTCTGTGCTGAAGCAGGGCTTTCTGGCAACCAAGTGGCTTGACCATTATTAGTGAGCCTGGTTACCCCCTCTCGGAACCACAGACTTAGAAATCGCCAGCTCATATACAGTGCATAAAATATATTTATATATATACCCTTATACACCATTTTAATAAAAAAATATCACAAAATTCTTCTAAGTCCCTCGGGAAGAGTGAAAGACGCGCACGTTCATTTTGAGAGCTCCTAGACCTTCCTATTAGAAGTTAGCCAAAATGTAGCTTCGAAAAACGCTTAGGTTAAGTTTCAGAATTGCTTCTAATGTACCAAAGCTGGACTTAGACATAATTTCACTCTCACAACATTATGGCTGGTTGGAGACAGTCCGAACCACAAGTACCGGTTCCATGGTTCTGGGCGTATACTGGGGGGACGGGGGGGACTCCCATTAACCCCTGACTATACCGGGGATACGCTTATCACAATGCCTTCTGGTCTGTGCTGAAGCAGGGCATTCTGGCAGCCAAGTGGCTTGACCTTTATTAGTGAGCCTGGTTACCCCTCTCGGAACCACAGACTTAGAAATCGCCAGCTCATATACAGTGCATAAAATATATTTATATATATACCCTTATACACCATTTTAATAAAAAATATCACAAAATTCTTCTAAGTCCCTCGGGAAGAGTGACAGACGCGCACGTTCATTTTCAGAGCTCCTAGACCTTCCTATAAGAAGTTAGCCAAAAAGTAGCTTCGAAAAACGCTTAGGTTGAGTTTCAGAGTTGCTTCTAATGTACCAAAGCTGGACTTAGACATAATTTCACTCTCACAACATTATGGCTGGTTGGAGACAGTCCGAACCACAAGTACCGGGTCCATGGTTCTGGGCGTATACTGGGGGGGACGGGGACGACTCCCATTAACCCCTGACTATACCGGGGATACGCTTATCACAATGCCTTTCTGGTCTGTGCTGAAGCAGGGCATTCTGGCAGCCAAGTGGCTTGACCTTTATTAGTGAGCCTGGTTACCCCCTCTCGGAACCACAGACTTAGAAATCGCCAGCTCATATACAGTGCATAAAATATATTTATATATATACCCTTATACACCATTTTAATAAAAAATATCACAAAATTCTTCTAAGTCCCTCGGTAAGAGTGAAAGACGCGCACGTTCATTTTCAGAGCTCCAAGACCTTCCTATAAGAAGTTAGCCAAAAAGTAGCTTCGAAAAACGCTTAGGTTAAGTTTCAGAGTTGCTTCTAATGTACCAAAGCTGGACTTAGACATAATTTCACTCTCACAACATTATGGCTGGTTGGAGACAGTCCGAACCACAAGTACCGGGTCCATGGTTCTGGGCGTATACTGGGGGGGACGGGGACGACTCCCATTAACCCCTGACTATACCGGGGATACGCTTATCACAATGCCTTTCTGGTCTGTGCTGAAGCAGGGCTTTCTGGCAACCAAGTGGCTTGACCATTATTAGTGAGCCTGGTTACCCCCTCTCGGAACCACAGACTTAGAAATCGCCAGCTCATATACAGTGCATAAAATATATTTATATATATACCCTTATACACCATTTTAATAAAAAAATATCACAAAATTCTTCTAAGTCCCTCGGGAAGAGTGAAAGACGCGCACGTTCATTTTGAGAGCTCCTAGACCTTCCTATTAGAAGTTAGCCAAAATGTAGCTTCGAAAAACGCTTAGGTTAAGTTTCAGAATTGCTTCTAATGTACCAAAGCTGGACTTAGACATAATTTCACTCTCACAACATTATGGCTGGTTGGAGACAGTCCGAACCACAAGTACCGGGTCCATGGTTCTGGGCGTATACTGGGGGGGACGGGGACGACTCCCATTAACCCCTGACTATACCGGGGATACGCTTATCACAATGCCTTTCTGGTCTGTGCTGAAGCAGGGCTTTCTGGCAACCAAGTGGCTTGACCATTATTAGTGAGCCTGGTTACCCCCTCTCGGAACCACAGACTTAGAAATCGCCAGCTCATATACAGTGCATAAAATATATTTATATATATACCCTTATACACCATTTTAATAAAAAAATATCACAAAATTCTTCTAAGTCCCTCGGGAAGAGTGAAAGACGCGCACGTTCATTTTGAGAGCTCCTAGACCTTCCTATTAGAAGTTAGCCAAAATGTAGCTTCGAAAAACGCTTAGGTTAAGTTTCAGAATTGCTTCTAATGTACCAAAGCTGGACTTAGACATAATTTCACTCTCACAACATTATGGCTGGTTGGAGACAGTCCGAACCACAAGTACCGGGTCCATGGTTCTGGGCGTATACTGGGGGGGACGGGGACGACTCCCATTAACCCCTGACTATACCGGGGATACGCTTATCACAATGCCTTTCTGGTCTGTGCTGAAGCAGGGCTTTCTGGCAACCAAGTGGCTTGACCATTATTAGTGAGCCTGGTTACCCCCTCTCGGAACCACAGACTTAGAAATCGCCAGCTCATATACAGTGCATAAAATATATTTATATATATACCCTTATACACCATTTTAATAAAAAAATATCACAAAATTCTTCTAAGTCCCTCGGGAAGAGTGAAAGACGCGCACGTTCATTTTGAGAGCTCCTAGACCTTCCTATTAGAAGTTAGCCAAAATGTAGCTTCGAAAAACGCTTAGGTTAAGTTTCAGAATTGCTTCTAATGTACCAAAGCTGGACTTAGACATAATTTCACTCTCACAACATTATGGCTGGTTGGAGACAGTCCGAACCACAAGTACCGGTTCCATGGTTCTGGGCGTATACTGGGGGGACGGGGGGGACTCCCATTAACCCCTGACTATACCGGGGATACGCTTATCACAATGCCTTTCTGGTCTGTGCTGAAGCAGGGCATTCTGGCAGCCAAGTGGCTTGACCTTTATTAGTGAGCCTGGTTACCCCTCTCGGAACCACAGACTTAGAAATCGCCAGCTCATATACAGTGCATAAAATATATTTATATATATACCCTTATACACCATTTTAATAAAAAATATCACAAAATTCTTCTAAGTCCCTCGGGAAGAGTGAAAGACGCGCACGTTCATTTTCAGAGCTCCAAGACCTTCCTATAAGAAGTTAGCCAAAAAGTAGCTTCGAAAAACGCTTAGGTTAAGTTTCAGAGTTGCTTCTAATGTACCAAAGCTGGACTTAGACATAATTTCACTCTCACAACATTATGGCTGGTTGGAGACAGTCCGAACCACAAGTACCGGGTCCATGGTTCTGGGCGTATACTGGGGGGGACGGGGACGACTCCCATTAACCCCTGACTATACCGGGGATACGCTTATCACAATGCCTTTCTGGTCTGTGCTGAAGCAGGGCTTTCTGGCAACCAAGTGGCTTGACCATTATTAGTGAGCCTGGTTACCCCCTCTCGGAACCACAGACTTAGAAATCGCCAGCTCATATACAGTGCATAAAATATATTTATATATATACCCTTATACACCATTTTAATAAAAAAATATCACAAAATTCTTCTAAGTCCCTCGGGAAGAGTGAAAGACGCGCACGTTCATTTTGAGAGCTCCTAGACCTTCCTATTAGAAGTTAGCCAAAATGTAGCTTCGAAAAACGCTTAGGTTAAGTTTCAGAATTGCTTCTAATGTACCAAAGCTGGACTTAGACATAATTTCACTCTCACAACATTATGGCTGGTTGGAGACAGTCCGAACCACAAGTACCGGTTCCATGGTTCTGGGCGTATACTGGGGGGACGGGGGGGACTCCCATTAACCCCTGACTATACCGGGGATACGCTTATCACAATGCCTTTCTGGTCTGTGCTGAAGCAGGGCATTCTGGCAGCCAAGTGGCTTGACCTTTATTAGTGAGCCTGGTTACCCCTCTCGGAACCACAGACTTAGAAATCGCCAGCTCATATACAGTGCATAAAATATATTTATATATATACCCTTATACACCATTTTAATAAAAAATATCACAAAATTCTTCTAAGTCCCTCGGTAAGAGTGAAAGACGCGCACGTTCATTTTCAGAGCTCCAAGACCTTCCTATAAGAAGTTAGCCAAAAAGTAGCTTCGAAAAACGCTTAGGTTAAGTTTCAGAGTTGCTTCTAATGTACCAAAGCTGGACTTAGACATAATTTCACTCTCACAACATTATGGCTGGTTGGAGACAGTCCGAACCACAAGTACCGGGTCCATGGTTCTGGGCGTATACTGGGGGGGACGGGGACGACTCCCATTAACCCCTGACTATACCGGGGATACGCTTATCACAATGCCTTTCTGGTCTGTGCTGAAGCAGGGCTTTCTGGCAACCAAGTGGCTTGACCATTATTAGTGAGCCTGGTTACCCCCTCTCGGAACCACAGACTTAGAAATCGCCAGCTCATATACAGTGCATAAAATATATTTATATATATACCCTTATACACCATTTTAATAAAAAAATATCACAAAATTCTTCTAAGTCCCTCGGGAAGAGTGAAAGACGCGCACGTTCATTTTGAGAGCTCCTAGACCTTCCTATTAGAAGTTAGCCAAAATGTAGCTTCGAAAAACGCTTAGGTTAAGTTTCAGAATTGCTTCTAATGTACCAAAGCTGGACTTAGACATAATTTCACTCTCACAACATTATGGCTGGTTGGAGACAGTCCGAACCACAAGTACCGGTTCCATGGTTCTGGGCGTATACTGGGGGGACGGGGGGGACTCCCATTAACCCCTGACTATACCGGGGATACGCTTATCACAATGCCTTCTGGTCTGTGCTGAAGCAGGGCATTCTGGCAGCCAAGTGGCTTGACCTTTATTAGTGAGCCTGGTTACCCCTCTCGGAACCACAGACTTAGAAATCGCCAGCTCATATACAGTGCATAAAATATATTTATATATATACCCTTATACACCATTTTAATAAAAAATATCACAAAATTCTTCTAAGTCCCTCGGGAAGAGTGACAGACGCGCACGTTCATTTTCAGAGCTCCTAGACCTTCCTATAAGAAGTTAGCCAAAAAGTAGCTTCGAAAAACGCTTAGGTTGAGTTTCAGAGTTGCTTCTAATGTACCAAAGCTGGACTTAGACATAATTTCACTCTCACAACATTATGGCTGGTTGGAGACAGTCCGAACCACAAGTACCGGGTCCATGGTTCTGGGCGTATACTGGGGGGGACGGGGACGACTCCCATTAACCCCTGACTATACCGGGGATACGCTTATCACAATGCCTTTCTGGTCTGTGCTGAAGCAGGGCATTCTGGCAGCCAAGTGGCTTGACCTTTATTAGTGAGCCTGGTTACCCCCTCTCGGAACCACAGACTTAGAAATCGCCAGCTCATATACAGTGCATAAAATATATTTATATATATACCCTTATACACCATTTTAATAAAAAATATCACAAAATTCTTCTAAGTCCCTCGGTAAGAGTGAAAGACGCGCACGTTCATTTTCAGAGCTCCAAGACCTTCCTATAAGTAGTTAGCCAAAAAGTAGCTTCGAAAAACGCTTAGGTTAAGTTTCAGAGTTGCTTCTAATGTACCAAAGCTGGACTTAGACATAATTTCACTCTCACAACATTATGGCTGGTTGGAGACAGTCCGAACCACAAGTACCGGGTCCATGGTTCTGGGCGTATACTGGGGGGACGGGGACGACTCCCATTAACCCCTGACTATACCGGGGATACGCTTATCACAATGCCTTTCTGGTCTGTGCTGAAGCAGGGCATTCTGGCAGCCAAGTGGCTTGACCTTTATTAGTGAGCCTGGTTACCCCTTCTCGGAACCACAGACTTAGAAATCTCCAGCTCATATACAGTGCATAAAATATATTTATATATATACCCTTATACACCATTTTAATAAAAAATATCACAAAATTCTTCTAAGTCCCTCGGGAAGAGTGAGAGACGCGCACGTTCATTTTCAGAGCTCCTAGACCTTCCTATAAGAAGTTAGCCAAAAAGTAGCTTCGAAAAACGCTTAGGTTAAGTTTCAGAGTTGCTTCTAATGTACCAAAGCTGGACTTAGACATAATTTCACTCTCACAACATTATGGCTGGTTGGAGACAGTCCGAACCACAAGTACCGGGTCCATGGTTCTGGGCGTATACTGGGGGGGACGGGGACGACTCCCATTAACCCATGACTATACCGGGGATACGCTTATCACAATGCCTTTCTGGTCTGTGCTGAAGCAGGGCATTCTGGCAGCCAAGTGGCTTGACCTTAATTAGTGAGCCTGGTTACCCCCTCTCGGAACCACAGACTTAGAAATCGCCAGCTCATATACAGTGCATAAAATATATTTATATATATATACCCTTATACACCATTTTAATAAAAAATATCACAAAATTCTTCTAAGTCCCTCGGGAAGAGTGAAAGACGCGCACGTTCATTTTGAGAGCTCCTAGACCTTCCTATAAGAAGTTAGCCAAAATGTAGCTTCGAAAACGCTTAGGTTAAGTTTCAGAGTTGCTTCTAATGTACCAAAGCTGGACTTAGACATAATTTCACTCTCACAACATTATGGCTGGTTGGAGACAGTCCGAACCACAAGTACCGGTTCCATGGTTCTGGGCGTATACTGGGGGGACGGGGACGACTCCCATTAACCCCTAACTATACCGGGGATACGCTTATCACAATGCCTTTCTCGTCTGTGCTGAAGCAGGGCATTCTGGCAGCCAAGTGGCTTGACCTTTATTAGTGAGCCTGGTTACCCCTCTCGGAACCACAGACTTAGAAATCGCCAGCTCATATACAGTGCATAAAATATATTTATTTATATACCCTTATACACCATTTTAATAAAAAATATCACAAAATTCTTCTAAGTCCCTCGGGAAGAGTGAAAGACGCGCACGTTCATTTTCAGAGCTCCTAGACCTTCCTATAAGAAGTTAGCCAAAAAGTAGCTTCGAAAAACGCTTAGGTTGAGTTTCAGAGTTGCTTCTAAAGAACCAAAGCTGGACTTAGACATAATTTCACTCTCACAACATTATGGCTGGTTGGAGACAGTCCGAACCACAAGTACCGGGTCCATGGTTCTGGGCGTATACTGGGGGGACGGGTACGACTCCCATTAACCCCTGACTATACCGGGGATACGCTTATCACAATGCCTTTCTGGTCTGTGCTGAAGCAGGGCATTCTGGCAGCCAAGTGGCTTGACCTTAATTAGTGAGCCTGGTTACCCCCTCTCGGAACCACAGACTTAGAAATCGCCAGCTCATATACAGTGCATAAAATATATTTATATATATACCCTTATACACCATTTTAATAAAAAATATCACAAAATTCTTCTAAGTCCCTCGGGAAGAGTGACAGACGCGCACGTTCATTTTGAGAGCTCCTAGACCTTCCTATAAGAAGTTAGCCAAAAAGTAGCTTCGAAAAACGCTTAGGTTAAGTTTCAGAGTTGCTTCTAAAGAACCAAAGCTGGACTTAGACATAATTTCACTCTCACAACATTATGGCTGGTTGGAGAGAGTCCGAACCACAAGTACCGGGTCCATGGTTCTGGGCGTATACTGGGGGGACGGGGACGACTCCCATTAACCCCTGACTATACCGGGGATACGCTTATCACAATGCCTTTCTGGTCTGTGCTGAAGCAGGGCATTCTGGCAGCCAAGTGGCTTGACCTTTATTAGTGAGCCTGGTTACCCCCTCTCGGAACCACAGACTTAGAAATCGCCAGCTCATATACAGTGCATAAAATATATTTATATATATACCCTTATACACCATTTTAATACAAAATATCACAAAATTCTTCTAAGTCCCTCGGGAAGAGTGAAAGACGCGCACGTTCATTTTCAGAGCTCCTAGACCTTCCTATAAGAAGTTAGCCAAAAGTAGCTTCGAAAAACGCTTAGGGTAAGTTTCAGAGTTGCTTCTAATGTACCAAAGCTGGACTTAGACATAATTTCACTCTCACAACATTATGGCTGGTTGGAGACAGTCCGAACCACAAGTACCGGGTCCATGGTTCTGGGCGTATACTGGGGGGACGGGGACGACTCCCATTAACCCCTGACTATACCGGGGATACGCTTATCACAATGCCTTTCTGGTCTGTGCTGAAGCAGGGCATTCTGGCAGCCAAGTGGCTTTTCCTTATTAGTGAGCCTGGTTACCCCCTCTCGGAACCACAGACTTAGAAATCGCCAGATCATATACAGTGCACAAAATATATTTATATATATACCCTTATACACCATTTTAATAAAAAATATCACAAAATTCTTCTAAGTCCCTCGGGAAGAGTGAAAGACGCGCACGTTCATTTTCAGAGCTCCTAGACCTTCCTATAAGAAGTTAGCCAAAAAGTAGCTTCGAAAAATGCTTAGGGTAAGTTTCAGAGTTGCTTCTAATGTACCAAAGCTGGACTTAGACATAATTTCACTCTCACAACATTATGGCTGGTTGGAGACAGTCCGAACCACAAGTACCGGGTCCATGGTTCTGGGCGTATACTGGGGGGGACGGGGACGACTCCCATTAACCCCTGACTATACCGGGGATACGCTTATCACAATGCCTTTCTGGTCTGTGCTGAAGCAGGGCTTTCTGGCAACCAAGTGGCTTGACCATTATTAGTGAGCCTCGTTACCCCCTCTCGGAACCACAGACTTAGAAATCGCCAGCTCATATACAGTGCATAAAATATATTTATATATATACCCTTATACACCATTTTAATAAAAAAATATCACAAAATTCTTCTAAGTCCCTCGGGAAGAGTGAAAGACGCGCACGTTCATTTTGAGAGCTCCTAGACCTTCCTATAAGTAGTTAGCCAAAATGTAGCTTCGAAAAACGCTTAGGTTAAGTTTCAGAGTTGCTTCTAATGTACCAAAGCTGGACTTAGACATAATTTCACTCTCACAACATTATGGCTGGTTGGAGACAGTCCGAACCACAAGTACCGGTTCCATGGTTCTGGGCGTATACTGGGGGGACGGGGGGGACTCCCATTAACCCCTGACTATACCGGGGATACGCTTATCACAATGCCTTTCTGGTCTGTGCTGAAGAAGGGCATTCTGGCAGCCAAGTGGCTTGACCTTTATTAGTGAGCCTGGTTACCCCCTCTCGGAACCACAGACTTAGAAATCGCCAGCTCATATACAGTGCATAAAATATATTTATATATATACCCTTATACACCATTTTAATAAAAAATATCACAAAATTCTTCTAAGTCCCTCGGTAAGAGTGAAAGACGCGCACGTTCATTTTCAGAGCTCCAAGACCTTCCTATAAGAAGTTAGCCAAAAAGTAGCTTCGAAAAACGCTTAGGTTAAGTTTCAGAGTTGCTTCTAATGTACCAAAGCTGGACTTAGACATAATTTCACTCTCACAACATTATGGCTGGTTGGAGACAGTCCGAACCACAAGTACCGGTTCCATGGTTCTGGGCGTATACTGGGGGGACGGGGGGGACTCCCATTAACCCCTGACTATACCGGGGATACGCTTATCACAATGCCTTTCTGGTCTGTGCTGAAGCAGGGCATTCTGGCAGCCAAGTGGCTTGACCTTTATTAGTGAGCCTGGTTACCCCTCTCGGAACCACAGACTTAGAAATCGCCAGCTCATATACAGTGCATAAAATATATTTATATATATATACCCTTATACACCATTTTAATAAAAAATATCACATAATTCTTCTAAGTCCCTCGGGAAGAGAGAAAGACGCGCACGTTCATTTTGAGAACTCCTAGACCTTCCTATAAGAAGTTAGCCAAAATGTAGCTTCGAAAAACGCTTAGGTTAAGTTTCAGAGTTGCTTCTAATGTACCAAAGCTGGACTTAGACATAATTTCACTCTCACAACATTATGGCTGGTTGGAGACAGTCCGAACCACAAGTACCGGTTCCATGGTTCTGGGCGTATACTGGGGGGACGGGGACGACTCCCATTAACCCCTAACTATACCGGGGATACGCTTATCACAATGCCTTTCTGGTCTGTGCTGAAGCAGGGCTTTCTGGCAACCAAGTGGCTTGACCATTATTAGTGAGCCTGGTTACCCCCTCTCGGAACCACAGACTTAGAAATCGCCAGCTCATATACAGTGCATAAAATATATTTATATATATACCCTTATACACCATTTTAATAAAAAAATATCACAAAATTCTTCTAAGTCCCTCGGGAAGAGTGAAAGACGCGCACGTTCATTTTGAGAGCTCCTAGACCTTCCTATAAGAAGTTAGCCAAAATGTAGCTTCGAAAAACGCTTAGGTTAAGTTTCAGAGTTGCTTCTAATGTACCAAAGCTGGACTTAGACATAATTTCACTCTCACAACATTATGGCTGGTTGGAGACAGTCCGAACCACAAGTACCGGTTCCATGGTTCTGGGCGTATACTGGGGGGACGGGGGGGACTCCCATTAACCCCTGACTATACCGGGGATACGCTTATCACAATGCCTTTCTGGTCTGTGCTGAAGCAGGGCATTCTGGCAGCCAAGTGGCTTGACCTTTATTAGTGAGCCTGGTTACCCCCTCTCGGAACCACAGACTTAGAAATCGCCAGCTCATATACAGTGCACAAAATATATTTATATATATACCCTTATACACCATTTTAATAAAAAATATCACAAAATTCTTCTAAGTCCCTCGGGAAGAGTGAAAGACGCGCACGTTCATTTTCAGAGCTCCTAGACCTTCCTATAAGAAGTTAGCCAAAAAGTAGCTTCGAAAAATGCTTAGGGTAAGTTTCAGAGTTGCTTCTAATGTACCAAAGCTGGACTTAGACATAATTTCACTCTCACAACATTATGGCTGGTTGGAGACAGTCCGAACCACAAGTACCGGGTCCATGGTTCTGGGCGTATACTGGGGGGGACGGGGACGACTCCCATTAACCCCTGACTATACCGGGGATACGCTTATCACAATGCCTTTCTGGTCTGTGCTGAAGCAGGGCTTTCTGGCAACCAAGTGGCTTGACCATTATTAGTGAGCCTCGTTACCCCCTCTCGGAACCACAGACTTAGAAATCGCCAGCTCATATACAGTGCATAAAATATATTTATATATATACCCTTATACACCATTTTAATAAAAAAATATCACAAAATTCTTCTAAGTCCCTCGGGAAGAGTGAAAGACGCGCACGTTCATTTTTAGAGCTCCTAGACCTTCCTATAAGTAGTTAGCCAAAATGTAGCTTCGAAAAACGCTTAGGTTAAGTTTCAGAGTTGCTTCTAATGTACCAAAGCTGGACTTAGACATAATTTCACTCTCACAACATTATGGCTGGTTGGAGACAGTCCGAACCACAAGTACCGGTTCCATGGTTCTGGGCGTATACTGGGGGGACGGGGGGGACTCCCATTAACCCCTGACTATACCGGGGATACGCTTATCACAATGCCTTTCTGGTCTGTGCTGAAGAAGGGCATTCTGGCAGCCAAGTGGCTTGACCTTTATTAGTGAGCCTGGTTACCCCCTCTCGGAACCACAGACTTAGAAATCGCCAGCTCATATACAGTGCATAAAATATATTTATATATATACCCTTATACACCATTTTAATAAAAAATATCACAAAATTCTTCTAAGTCCCTCGGTAAGAGTGAAAGACGCGCACGTTCATTTTCAGAGCTCCAAGACCTTCCTATAAGAAGTTAGCCAAAAAGTAGCTTCGAAAAACGCTTAGGTTAAGTTTCAGAGTTGCTTCTAATGTACCAAAGCTGGACTTAGACATAATTTCACTCTCACAACATTATGGCTGGTTGGAGACAGTCCGAACCACAAGTACCGGTTCCATGGTTCTGGGCGTATACTGGGGGGACGGGGGGGACTCCCATTAACCCCTGACTATACCGGGGATACGCTTATCACAATGCCTTTCTGGTCTGTGCTGAAGCAGGGCATTCTGGCAGCCAAGTGGCTTGACCTTTATTAGTGAGCCTGGTTACCCCTCTCGGAACCACAGACTTAGAAATCGCCAGCTCATATACAGTGCATAAAATATATTTATATATATATACCCTTATACACCATTTTAATAAAAAATATCACATAATTCTTCTAAGTCCCTCGGGAAGAGAGAAAGACGCGCACGTTCATTTTGAGAACTCCTAGACCTTCCTATAAGAAGTTAGCCAAAATGTAGCTTCGAAAAACGCTTAGGTTAAGTTTCAGAGTTGCTTCTAATGTACCAAAGCTGGACTTAGACATAATTTCACTCTCACAACATTATGGCTGGTTGGAGACAGTCCGAACCACAAGTACCGGTTCCATGGTTCTGGGCGTATACTGGGGGGACGGGGACGACTCCCATTAACCCCTAACTATACCGGGGATACGCTTATCACAATGCCTTTCTGGTCTGTGCTGAAGCAGGGCTTTCTGGCAACCAAGTGGCTTGACCATTATTAGTGAGCCTGGTTACCCCCTCTCGGAACCACAGACTTAGAAATCGCCAGCTCATATACAGTGCATAAAATATATTTATATATATACCCTTATACACCATTTTAATAAAAAAATATCACAAAATTCTTCTAAGTCCCTCGGGAAGAGTGAAAGACGCGCACGTTCATTTTGAGAGCTCCTAGACCTTCCTATAAGAAGTTAGCCAAAATGTAGCTTCGAAAAACGCTTAGGTTAAGTTTCAGAGTTGCTTCTAATGTACCAAAGCTGGACTTAGACATAATTTCACTCTCACAACATTATGGCTGGTTGGAGACAGTCCGAACCACAAGTACCGGTTCCATGGTTCTGGGCGTATACTGGGGGGACGGGGGGGACTCCCATTAACCCCTGACTATACCGGGGATACGCTTATCACAATGCCTTTCTGGTCTGTGCTGAAGCAGGGCATTCTGGCAGCCAAGTGGCTTGACCTTTATTAGTGAGCCTGGTTACCCCCTCTCGGAACCACAGACTTAGAAATCGCCAGCTCATATACAGTGCATAAAATATATTTATATATATACCCTTATACACCATTTTAATAAAAAATATCACAAAATTCTTCTAAGTCCCTCGGTAAGAGTGAAAGACGCGCACGTTCATTTTCAGAGCTCCTAAACCTTCCTATAAGAAGTTAGCCAAAAAGTAGCTTCGAAAAACGCTTAGGGTCAGTTTCAGAGTTGCTTCTAATGTACAAAAGCTGGACTTAGACATAATTTCACTCTCACAACATTATGGCTGGTTGGAGACAGTCCGAACCACAAGTACCGGGTCCATGGTTCTGGGCGTATACTGGGGGGGACGGGGACGACTCCCATTAACCCCTGACTATACCGGGGATACGCTTATCACAATGCCTTTCTGGTCTGTGCTGAAGCAGGGCTTTCTGGCAACCAAGTAGCTTGACCATTATTAGTGAGCCTGGTTACCCCCTCTCGGAACCACAGACTTAGAAATCGCCAGCTCATATACAGTGCATAAAATATATTTATATATATACCCTTATACACCATTTTAATAAAAAAATATCACAAAATTCTTCTAAGTCCCTCGGGAAGAGTGAAAGACGCGCACGTTCATTTTGAGAGCTCCTAGACCTTCCTATAAGTAGTTAGCCAAAATGTAGCTTCGAAAAACGCTTAGGTTAAGTTTCAGAGTTGCTTCTAATGTACCAAAGCTGGACTTAGACATAATTTCACTCTCACAACATTATGGCTGGTTGGAGACAGTCCGAACCACAAGTACCGGTTCCATGGTTCTGGGCGTATACTGGGGGGACGGGGGGGACTCCCATTAACCCCTGACTATACCGGGGATACGCTTATCACAATGCCTTTCTGGTCTGTGCTGAAGAAGGGCATTCTGGCAGCCAAGTGGCTTGACCTTTATTAGTGAGCCTGGTTACCCCCTCTCGGAACCACAGACTTAGAAATCGCCAGCTCATATACAGTGCATAAAATATATTTATATATATACCCTTATACACCATTTTAATAAAAAATATCACAAAATTCTTCTAAGTCCCTCGGTAAGAGTGAAAGACGCGCACGTTCATTTTCAGAGCTCCAAGACCTTCCTATAAGAAGTTAGCCAAAAAGTAGCTTCGAAAAACGCTTAGGTTAAGTTTCAGAGTTGCTTCTAATGTACCAAAGCTGGACTTAGACATAATTTCACTCTCACAACATTATGGCTGGTTGGAGACAGTCCGAACCACAAGTACCGGTTCCATGGTTCTGGGCGTATACTGGGGGGACGGGGGGGACTCCCATTAACCCCTGACTATACCGGGGATACGCTTATCACAATGCCTTTCTGGTCTGTGCTGAAGCAGGGCATTCTGGCAGCCAAGTGGCTTGACCTTTATTAGTGAGCCTGGTTACCCCTCTCGGAACCACAGACTTAGAAATCGCCAGCTCATATACAGTGCATAAAATATATTTATATATATATACCCTTATACACCATTTTAATAAAAAATATCACAAAATTCTTCTAAGTCCCTCGGGAAGAGAGAAAGACGCGCACGTTCATTTTGAGAACTCCTAGACCTTCCTATAAGAAGTTAGCCAAAATGTAGCTTCGAAAAACGCTTAGGTTAAGTTTCAGAGTTGCTTCTAATGTACCAAAGCTGGACTTAGACATAATTTCACTCTCACAACATTATGGCTGGTTGGAGACAGTCCGAACCACAAGTACCGGTTCCATGGTTCTGGGCGTATACTGGGGGGACGGGGACGACTCCCATTAACCCCTAACTATACCGGGGATACGCTTATCACAATGCCTTTCTGGTCTGTGCTGAAGCAGGGCTTTCTGGCAACCAAGTGGCTTGACCATTATTAGTGAGCCTGGTTACCCCCTCTCGGAACCACAGACTTAGAAATCGCCAGCTCATATACAGTGCATAAAATATATTTATATATATACCCTTATACACCATTTTAATAAAAAAATATCACAAAATTCTTCTAAGTCCCTCGGGAAGAGTGAAAGACGCGCACGTTCATTTTGAGAGCTCCTAGACCTTCCTATAAGAAGTTAGCCAAAATGTAGCTTCGAAAAACGCTTAGGTTAAGTTTCAGAGTTGCTTCTAATGTACCAAAGCTGGACTTAGACATAATTTCACTCTCACAACATTATGGCTGGTTGGAGACAGTCCGAACCACAAGTACCGGTTCCATGGTTCTGGGCGTATACTGGGGGGACGGGGGGGACTCCCATTAACCCCTGACTATACCGGGGATACGCTTATCACAATGCCTTTCTGGTCTGTGCTGAAGCAGGGCATTCTGGCAGCCAAGTGGCTTGACCTTTATTAGTGAGCCTGGTTACCCCCTCTCGGAACCACAGACTTAGAAATCGCCAGCTCATATACAGTGCATAAAATATATTTATATATATACCCTTATACACCATTTTAATAAAAAATATCACAAAATTCTTCTAAGTCCCTCGGTAAGAGTGAAAGACGCGCACGTTCATTTTCAGAGCTCCTAAACCTTCCTATAAGAAGTTAGCCAAAAAGTAGCTTCGAAAAACGCTTAGGGTCAGTTTCAGAGTTGCTTCTAATGTACCAAAGCTGGACTTAGACATAATTTCACTCTCACAACATTATGGCTGGTTGGAGACAGTCCGAACCACAAGTACCGGTTCCATGGTTCTGGGCGTATACTGGGGGGACGGGGACGACTCCCATTAACTCCTAACTATACCGGGATACGCTTATCACAATGCCTTTCTGGTCTGTGCTGAAGCAGGGCATTCTGGCAGCCAAGTGGCTTGACCTTTATTAGTGAGCCTGGTTACCCCTCTCGGAACCACAGACTTAGAAATCGCCAGCTCATATACAGTGCATAAAATATATTTATATATATACCCTTTTACACCATTTTAATAAAAAATATCACAAAATTCTTCTAAGTCCCTCGGGAAGAGTGAAAGACGCGCACGTTCATTTTCAGAGCTCCTAGACCTTCCTATAAGAAGTTAGCCAAAAAGTAGCTTCGAAAAACGCTTAGGTTGAGTTTCAGAGTTGCTTCTAATGTACCAAAGCTGGACTTAGACATAATTTCACTCTCACAACATTATGGCAGGTTGGAGACAGTCCGAACCACAAGTACCGGGTCCATGGTTCTGGGCCTATACTGGAGGGACGGGGACGACTCCCATTAAGCCCTGACTATACCGGGGATACGCTTATCACAATGCCTTTCTGGTCTGTGCTGAAGCAGGGCATTCTGGCAGCCAAGTGGCTTGACCTTTATTAGTGAGCCTGGTTAACGCCTCTCGGAACCACAGACTTAGAAATCGCCAGCTCATATACAGTGCATAAAATATATTTATATATATACCCTTATACACCATTTTAATAAAAAATATCACAAAATTCTTCTAAGTCCCTCGGGAAGAGTGAGAGACGCGCACGTTCATTTTCAGAGCTCCTAGACCTTCCTATAAGAAGTTAGCCAAAAAGTAGCTTCGAAAAACGCTTAGGTTAAGTTTCAGAGTTGCTTCTAATGTACCAAAGCTGGACTTAGACATAATTTCACTCTCACAACATTATGGCTGGTTGGAGACAGTCCGAACCACAAGTACCGGGTCCATGGTTCTGGGCGTATACTGGGGTGGACGGGGATGACTCCCATTAACCCCTGACTATACCGGGGATACGCTTATCACAATGCCTTTCTGGTCTGTGCTGAAGCAGGGCATTCTGGCAGCCAAGTGGCTTGACCTTAATTAGTGAGCCTGGTTACCCCCTCTCGGAACCACAGACTTAGAAATCGCCAGCTCATATACAGTGCATAAAATATATTTATATATATACCCTTATACACCATTTTAATAAAAAATATCACAAAATTCTTCTAAGTCCCTCGGGAAGAGTGAAAGACGCGCACGTTCATTTTGAGAGCTCCTAGACCTTCCTATAAGAAGTTAGCCAAAAAGTAGCTTCGAAAAACGCTTAGGTTGAGTTTCAGAGTTGCTTCTAATGTACCAAAGCTGGACTTAGACATAATTTCACTCTCACAACATTATGGCTGGTTGGAGACAGTCCGAACCACAAGTACCGGGTCCATGGTTCTGGGCGTATACTGGGGGGACGGGGGGGACTCCCATTAACCCCTGACTATACCGGGGATACGCTTATCACAATGCCTTTCTGGTCTGTGCTGAAGCAGGGCATTCTGGCAGCCAAGTGGCTTGACCTTTATTAGTGAGCCTGGTTACCCCCTCTCGGAACCACAGACTTAGAAATCGCCAGCTCATATACAGTGCATAAAATATATTTATATATATACCCTTATACACCATTTTAATAAAAAATATCACAAAATTCTTCTAAGTCCCTCGGTAAGAGTGAAAGACGCGCACGTTCATTTTCAGAGCTCCTAAACCTTCCTATAAGAAGTTAGCCAAAAAGTAGCTTCGAAAAACGCTTAGGGTCAGTTTCAGAGTTGCTTCTAATGTACCAAAGCTGGACTTAGACATAATTTCACTCTCACAACATTATGGCTGGTTGGAGACAGTCCGAACCACAAGTACCGGTTCCATGGTTCTGGGCGTATACTGGGGGGACGGGGACGACTCCCATTAACTCCTAACTATACCGGGATACGCTTATCACAATGCCTTTCTGGTCTGTGCTGAAGCAGGGCATTCTGGCAGCCAAGTGGCTTGACCTTTATTAGTGAGCCTGGTTACCCCTCTCGGAACCACAGACTTAGAAATCGCCAGCTCATATACAGTGCATAAAATATATTTATATATATACCCTTTTACACCATTTTAATAAAAAATATCACAAAATTCTTCTAAGTCCCTCGGGAAGAGTGAAAGACGCGCACGTTCATTTTCAGAGCTCCTAGACCTTCCTATAAGAAGTTAGCCAAAAAGTAGCTTCGAAAAACGCTTAGGTTGAGTTTCAGAGTTGCTTCTAATGTACCAAAGCTGGACTTAGACATAATTTCACTCTCACAACATTATGGCAGGTTGGAGACAGTCCGAACCACAAGTACCGGGTCCATGGTTCTGGGCCTATACTGGAGGGACGGGGACGACTCCCATTAAGCCCTGACTATACCGGGGATACGCTTATCACAATGCCTTTCTGGTCTGTGCTGAAGCAGGGCATTCTGGCAGCCAAGTGGCTTGACCTTTATTAGTGAGCCTGGTTAACGCCTCTCGGAACCACAGACTTAGAAATCGCCAGCTCATATACAGTGCATAAAATATATTTATATATATACCCTTATACACCATTTTAATAAAAAATATCACAAAATTCTTCTAAGTCCCTCGGGAAGAGTGAGAGACGCGCACGTTCATTTTCAGAGCTCCTAGACCTTCCTATAAGAAGTTAGCCAAAAAGTAGCTTCGAAAAACGCTTAGGTTAAGTTTCAGAGTTGCTTCTAATGTACCAAAGCTGGACTTAGACATAATTTCACTCTCACAACATTATGGCTGGTTGGAGACAGTCCGAACCACAAGTACCGGGTCCATGGTTCTGGGCGTATACTGGGGTGGACGGGGATGACTCCCATTAACCCCTGACTATACCGGGGATACGCTTATCACAATGCCTTTCTGGTCTGTGCTGAAGCAGGGCATTCTGGCAGCCAAGTGGCTTGACCTTAATTAGTGAGCCTGGTTACCCCCTCTCGGAACCACAGACTTAGAAATCGCCAGCTCATATACAGTGCATAAAATATATTTATATATATACCCTTATACACCATTTTAATAAAAAATATCACAAAATTCTTCTAAGTCCCTCGGGAAGAGTGAAAGACGCGCACGTTCATTTTGAGAGCTCCTAGACCTTCCTATAAGAAGTTAGCCAAAAAGTAGCTTCGAAAAACGCTTAGGTTGAGTTTCAGAGTTGCTTCTAATGTACCAAAGCTGGACTTAGACATAATTTCACTCTCACAACATTATGGCTGGTTGGAGACAGTCCGAACCACAAGTACCGGGTCCATGGTTCTGGGCGTATACTGGGGGGACGGGGACGACTCCCATTAACCCCTGACTATACCGGGGATACGCTTATCACAATGCCTTTCTGGTCTGTGCTGAAGCAGGGCATTCTGGCAGCCAAGTGGCTTGAACTTTATTAGTGAGCCTGGTTACCCCCTCTCGGAACCACAGACTTAGAAATCTCCAGCTCATATACAGTGCATAAAATATATTTATATATATACCCTTATACACCATTTTAATAAAAAATATCACAAAATTCTTCTAAGTCCCTCGGGAAGAGTGAGAGACGCGCACGTTCATTTTCAGAGCTCCTAGACCTTCCTATAAGAAGTTAGCCAAAAATTAGCTTCGAAAAACGCTTAGGTTAAGTTTCAGAGTTGCTTCTAATGTACCAAAGCTGGACTTAGACATAATTTCACTCTCACAACATTATGGCTGGTTGGAGACAGTCCGAACCACAAGTACCGGGTCCATGGTTCTGGGCATATACTGGGGGGACGGGGACGATTCCCATTAACCCCTGACTATACCGGGGATACGCTTATCACAATGCCTTTCTGGTCTGTGCTGAAGCAGGGCATTCTGGCAGCCAAGTGGCTTGACCTTTATTAGTGAGCCTGGTTACCCCCTCTCGGAACCACAGACTTAGAAATCGCCAGCTCATATACAGTGCATAAAATATATTTATATATATACCCTTATACACCATTTTAATAAAAAATATCACAAAATTCTTCTAAGTCCCTCGGTAAGAGTGAAAGACGCGCACGTTCATTTTCAGAGCTCCTAAACCTTCCTATAAGAAGTTAGCCAAAAAGTAGCTTCGAAAAACGCTTAGGGTCAGTTTCAGAGTTGCTTCTAATGTACCAAAGCTGGACTTAGACATAATTTCACTCTCACAACATTATGGCTGGTTGGAGACAGTCCGAACCACAAGTACCGGGTCCATGGTTCTGGGCCTATACTGGGGGGACGGGGACGACTCCCATTAACCCCTGACTATACCGGGGATACGCTTATCACAATGCCTTTCTGGTCTGTGCTGAAGCAGGGCATTCTGGCAGCCAAGTGGCTTGACCTTTATTAGTGAGCCTGGTTACCGCCTCTCGGAACCACAGACTTAGAAATCGCCAGCTCATATACAGTGCATAAAATATATTTATATATATATACCCTTATACACCATTTTAATAAAAAATATCACAAAATTCTTCTAAGTCCCTCGGGAAGAGTGAAAGACGCGCACGTTCATTTTCAGAGCTCCTAGACCTTCCTATAAGAAGTTAGCCAAGAAGTAGCTTCGAAAAACGCTTAGGTTAAGTTTCAGAGGTGCTTCTAATGTACCAAAGCTGGACTTAGACATAATTTCACTCTCACAACATTATGGCTGGTTGGAGACAGTCCGAACCACAAGTACCGGGTCCATGGTTCTGGGCGTATACTGGGGGGACGGGGACGACTCCCATTAACCCCTGACTATACCGGGGATACGCTTATCACAATGCCTTTCTGGTCTGTGCTGAAGCAGGGCATTCTGGCAGCCAAGTGGCTTGAACTTTATTAGTGAGCCTGGTTACCCCCTCTCGGAACCACAGACTTAGAAATCTCCAGCTCATATACAGTGCATAAAATATATTTATATATATACCCTTATACACCATTTTAATAAAAAATATCACAAAATTCTTCTAAGTCCCTCGGGAAGAGTGAGAGACGCGCACGTTCATTTTCAGAGCTCCTAGACCTTCCTATAAGAAGTTAGCCAAAAAGTAGCTTCGAAAAACGCTTAGGTTAAGTTTCAGAGTTGCTTCTAATGTACCAAAGCTGGACTTAGACATAATTTCACTCTCACAACATTATGGCTGGTTGGAGACAGTCCGAACCACAAGTACCGGGTCCATGGTTCTGGGCGTATACTGGGGGGGACGGGGATGACT
This sequence comes from Ascaphus truei, assembly GCF_040206685.1. NCBI lineage: Eukaryota > Metazoa > Chordata > Amphibia > Anura > Ascaphidae > Ascaphus > Ascaphus truei. The sequence goes on from NC_134483.1 coordinate 278,966,621, forward strand.
CCCATTAACCCCTGACTATACCGGGGATACGCTTATCACAATGCCTTTCTGGTCTGTGCTGAAGCAGGGCATTCTGGCAGCCAAGTGGCTTGACCTTAATTAGTGAGCCTGGTTACCCCCTCTCGGAACCACAGACTTAGAAATCGCCAGCTCATATACAGTGCATAAAATATATTTATATATATACCCTTATACACCATTTTAATAAAAAATATCACAAAATTCTTCTAAGTCCCTCGGGAAGAGTGAAAGACGCGCACGTTCATTTTGAGAGCTCCTAGACCTTCCTATAAGAAGTTAGCCAAAAAGTAGCTTCGAAAAACGCTTAGGTTAAGTTTCAGAGTTGCTTCTAATGTACCAAAGCTGGACTTAGACATAATTTCACTCTCACAACATTATGGCTGGTTGGAGACAGTCCGAACCACAAGTACCGGGTCCATGGTTCTGGGCGTATACTGGGGGGACGGGGACGACTCCCATTAACCCCTGACTATACCGGGGATACGCTTATCACAATGCCTTTCTGGTCTGTGCTGAAGCAGGTCATTCTGGCAGCCAAGTGGCTTGACCTTTATTAGTGAGCCTGGTTACCCCTTCTCGGAACCACAGACTTAGAAATCTCCAGCTCATATACAGTGCATAAAATATATTTATATATATACCCTTATACACCATTTTAATAAAAAATATCACAAAATTCTTCTAAGTCCCTCGGGAAGAGTGAGAGACGCGCATGTTAATTTTCAGAGCTCCTAGACCTTCCTATAAGAAGTTAGCCAAAAAGTAGCTTCGAAAAACGCTTAGGTTGAGTTTCAGAGTTGCTTCTAATGTACCAAAGCTGGACTTAGACATAATTTCACTCTCACAACATTATGGCTGGTTGGAGACAGTCCGAACCACAAGTACCGGGTCCATGGTTCTGGGCGTATACTGGGGGGGACGGGGATGACTCCCATTAACCCCTGACTATACCGGGGATACGCTTATCACAATGCCTTTCTGGTCTGTGCTGAAGCAGGTCATTCTGGCAGCCAAGTGGCTTGACCTTTATTAGTGAGCCTGGTTACCCCTTCTCGGAACCACAGACTTAGAAATCTCCAGCTCATATACAGTGCATAAAATATATTTATATATATACCCTTATACACCATTTTAATAAAAAATATCACAAAATTCTTCTAAGTCCCTCGGGAAGCGTGAGAGACGCGCACGTTAATTTTCAGAGCTCCTAGACCTTCCTATAAGAAGTTAGCCAAAAAGTAGCTTCGAAAAACGCTTAGGTTAAGTTTCAGAGTTGCTTCTAATGAACCAAAGCTGGACTTAGACATAATTTCACTCTCACAACATTATGGCTGGTTGGAGACAGTCCGAACCACAAGTACCGGTTCCATGGTTCTGGGCGTATACTGGGGGGACGGGGACGACTCCCATTAACCCCTAACTATACCGGGGATACGCTTATCACAATGCCTTTCTGGTCTGTGCTGAAGCAGGGCATTCTGGCAGCCAAGTGGCTTGACCTTTATTAGTGAGCCTGGTTACCCCTCTCGGAACCACAGACTTAGAAATCGCCAGCTCATATACAGTGCATAAAATATATTTATTTATATACCCTTATACACCATTTTAATAAAAAATATCACAAAATTCTTCTAAGTCCCTCGGTAAGAGTGAAAGACGCGCACGTTCATTTTGAGAG